>NW_026442155.1:760000-992824 GCF_026898425.1 Galleria mellonella
CTGATATTTTTTGTCATTTTTCAAACTATATTTCTTTAAGAAAAATGTTCGACTTGTTTAGTAGATCACTCTATTAAAAGGGTGTTTATCATTTCGATTACAACATGCAAACTATAAATTCTTGCCAGGTTTCGTCCGTCCAGGCCACTACCACGAGTGGTACTACGAAGTAACTGGTATCAACTTCGACTGGGAGTACGAACAGCCAACTGAACCTGAGGAGTCTGTAGAAGCTACAACAGTTGGACCAGATTCAGAGAGCGAAGAGTCTGAAGAAAGTTCAATTGAATCAAGCAGTGAAGAGGATGCGAGCGAGAAATAAATACTAACAAAAACGACAACTCAATAAAATAAATTAAACACTCATTTAGTAATTAAAGCTATGGCTGAGGATACAAGGAAAATTTAATTAAATTTAATTAAAAAGTTCTCTACCTTTCAAAATAGTAAACGCAATTAATGCCACCTGATTTCCTTCTCCGATTATTTAAGCAGTAATTAAAGTTATGGCTAAGGTACCGAAAAGAACAGATTTTTTAAAATTAACATCATCCGCTTTTGTTACTTAAAGTAACCCTTACACCATAAGTCACAGCTTCAATCATTAGTTGTGTTACTTAAGCAATAATTAAAATTATGGCTGAGGTTGCGAAGAGAACTTAAATTTAATTAAAAAGTTTCCTATATTTCTAAGTAATAAACGTAATTAATACCTTGAATAAATGTTCTCAATACTTAACGAAGTTTCTCACTCTATTTAAAGCGATAACGACTTGTTATACCCCATCCTTTTTTTTTTATGAAACTTTAAATGCAAATAATTACTTATAAACATTGATATTATCGTAGCATGACACGACATCACACGATTATACCGTCACGATATTACCGTAGCATGACACGACATCTCACGATTATATCGTCATGGTATTATCGTAGCTTGACATGACTTCGCACGATTATACCGTCACGATATTATTGTAGCATGACATAACATCCCACGATTATACCGTCACGATATTACCGTAGCGAGATGTGATATCACACGAGTTCGTTACACTAACGTCGTAGCATGTCAAGTCATGTTATAGGTTATAAACGGGTTCATTGAATCTTTGTTATCTTTACTAATATTATAAATGTGAAAGTGAGTTTGTTTATCTTTAGAGACTTTAACGGCTTAACTAATTACTATGAAATTTTGTATACATACGATTATTATATGAGATGTATAAAGACATAGGCTACCTTTTATCCCTCAGTGACCATATCCCGGTCATGCAGATGATGTCGCAGGTAAAAACTCGTTTATTATAAAAAGAATTTCGCTCTTTTTTATATACTACTGAGGTTGCAAACAAGCATACGGCCTACCTGATGGTACGCGTTTACCGTAGCCTATGAACGCCTGCAATACCAGGAGTATTGCGTGCATTGCGGACCCTGAACAAACCACTTTACCCTCTTTTGAAGAACCCAATGCTGTAGTCTCTTGGAAAAACCTCAACAGGGAGTTCATTTCATAACCTATGTGTTCGAGGGAGAAAACGTCTCTGAAACCGCGTTATACGTGACTATCTAGGCTGTAGGGTATGAGGGTGAACTCCCTGTCGATGGCAAGCAGTACGATGGTAAAAACTGGCCGTTGGCATCACATTGAACAATTCCTCTGAGCACGATCCATTGTGCAAGCGGTAGAACATAGTGACATGCTTTAATATAGTGGCATTGTTTATGTCATTAATTTTGTTTCGGAAATATATGCTTTAATTTAATATTGTTACTATGTAAAATGTGTCAACGGCCCAATTAGGTACTTAGAGTTACTATTATAAGGGAATATGCAAGTACCGTTCGCACTGTCAACATTTAATTGGCATTGGATACAAAGACGTAAAAATAGGCGCGTGTCGACGACGTCGTATTGCAGTGGTGCGGTTGTACGCATGCGCCGCAGGGTTGACACACTTGGAATAAAAAATCCTTTTATTTTTTATTTTCATAATTAACAACTCATAATTCAGTTCAAATAATAATTATAATTAGCGCTGCGAGTTTGCACGGTCTTTTTGAAAAAAGAAGCAATTAGCCCATTTTAGTCGCTGATAACATATTATCAGCATTTAAGGATTCGTATTACAGGCATGAAAAAATATTTTGGATTTATTAATTAGAACTGACAAAATAAATTTTAAATTAAAATTTTGTATTATTGTTTAAATTTGTTACTATTTATATACTATATATGTTTGTGTGTTTGTATATGTGTGCGAGCGTGCGTGCGTGCGCGCGCGCGTGTGTGTGTGTGTGTGTGTGTGTGTTTGTGTGTGTGTGTGTATGTATAATACACACACACCTATCGTCTGGTCCTCAGACTAAAATAGAATAGGATATTCTGTATTATAAGGAATCAATTATCAAATATAAAAAAAGTACAAAAGTATAGAGACACATTTGATTAGAAAACATTTTATTTGGACTACGTCGTGTAGAGTGAGGTACAAAGGCGTATTCTGTTTTTCTTTTATTAGTAAACTCCTCTCAGTATGATGTATAATAAGGAACTTGAATCTCACGAATATAAACAGCAATAGTGCTATAACATTTATAAATATTCACCGATAAATTGGGGGAGTCAGAATCAATGACAACATCGCATGAAACGACGTTTGGCGCGCGCGCGAACACATCACACAAATCAAGATGGCGATCGCTCGTAGAGCGCGCCTCATGTTATAAAATATTCGTGAAACCCTTTAAGACAACGCACCAGTACACCGGTTTCCGTATAAAATAGTCCAGTGGTATTATTAAAATGTTGTAGTGATCAGTGTTGGCCTGTTTAAGGTGTTTCATTGTGTATAAGTGAATTTTGTGGTGTTGCATGAGTGGTCCCGATGGGGTGGTGGGAAGCGCGCGGGACGATGGACGCGACTCGCCGGCTAGCACTGACCAGCTAACGTTAGTATAAAAAATCACTAATGTAACGAAAATAACAGATTCAGTAATTTACGAGTATATGTGAATATTACAGAAACAGGTGAGTTTCAGAAAAGTAACTAATGTTACATTCTCAGTCCAGGTTTACACGTGAGTATTACATTATCAGGCGGTTTTCGAGTGTATTGACAGTTGATTAATATATATGCGGGTATTACAATTTGAGGTCAGTTTCATTTTCGCTAAGTACTCTACGTTTTTAAAGATGTTAATTGCGTGTTTCAAAACCTTGTGTTTATTGATAAAATACCTATACATTGATTAACTTTCTTGTATTACTTGTCATTGTTTGAGATAGTCATGAAATAGATAACCTCAATGGTGCAGAAGCAGTTCCAAATTTGATTCTTTATCAATAAATTTGAGAAGGTAAACATTTTCCAAATAATCACTGGTCTGGACATTTTAAGTTTTTTGTTAATCGTCATTGTTTGCAGTGTTTAGGTTTAGAAACAACTACTTCTATAACGCAGTTTTCTTCGTTAACAGTTCCAGGCTTTCATTTTCGGCCAGTAGAAGCCAGTATAAGAATTATCATCTTTCTACCCCTATTTCAATTATTGTTTAGGGTCGGCGTAATACTTTTCTTTTCTTCAATTTGTCTCTGTTCGCAGTCATTTTCACTCCCATTCTGGCCTTATCATCTATCAGCTAAGCCACTATAAGAAGCGAAATGTTTTAAATAGGATCGAATCCGATTTTTTTTTAATTTTTTTATTTAATACTTTATTGTACACACCAGTTACAAGAATATGACAGAAGTAATCAAAAGTACAAAGGTGAGCTCAACTCTGATAGAGTTTTCTTCCAGCAACACCCAAAGTGGAAAGGAGCATTATGAATATGATAAGTTCTGACTTCAGAAGTTTGTTTTTTGATTTTTATTAACAGATTTACGTGCAGACAGTTGGTGTTATTAAATGATCCTCAATAAACATTATAAATTTTCGTAATGAATAAGAAAAAGTGTAATAAAAGCCATAAAATTGTTGTTTCTCATAAACTACCCTCTGTTTTATGAATAAACTATTTTTTTATGATGTTTACTTCGCTAAACCCTCCCCTCCGTGGTGACCTCAAAAACATGTTTGTGCTGGTTATCGTGAAAATATGAAATTAATATTATAAACTCCTATTACTAACAATCCCTTTTCCCCCACAGCAGTTATATGTTGGTGATGTTTACAAAGGGACGCTGCTGCCCAGACCTTCGACCGTTAAGTTTCCTTAGTTGCTTCTTACGACACCCACGGAATCAGGTCGGGATCAGATCGACCTTCACGCGGTTCTCCCTGGAAACCATGGTGATTAATTATTGTCAAACTCAACGCAATGGACCAACTGACTTCATTCTTACTTATAATCCTTCACTGGTGTCCCACCATTATATACCGTTAGCGCGGGTGGGGTGGCCATTTCATTATCATCCATAAAAAAAAAACAATCACAATGATATACACATACTATGTGGGACGGAGTTTTTTTTTTTATAATGGAATGGTAACCCCACCCGCGCTATCGGTATACAACGGCGGGGAACCAGTGAAGGATGATAGGTGAGGATGAAGTAGGTCAGTTAGCCCATCGTGACAAATTCAACAAGAATTGTTCACGATGGTTTCCAGGGGGAACCACGTGGAGGTCGACCTAATAAGGCATATTGCTACCAATGGGACTGTCAAACTCCATTATTAACAATCCCTTTCCCCCCATGTGGGACGGAGTAGGATATGCATAGGCTACTTTTTATTCCGGTCAGTAAACGTATCCCAGTCACAAGAAGAAAGTCGCGGGTAAAAGCTAGTATTAGTACAGATATGAATAATGAATGCCGTTCGTTTTGCTAATTTTACTATTCCCCCGTGACATACATTTGTTTTCAACATTTCGCATTTTGATATCGCTGTCATTCTGTCATTAATTCTGGTCGGCTCTCCTGTGGCTTTTTTGGATTCATTAATTACGTTTTACATTAATTTATCATTAAGCTTGTCTTTGCTTTTCATTTTTATATGATGAATTGTTGTTATTTTGGTTTAGTTCTATTTTGTAATTTATATATATAATAATTGTAATAAAGCTAAACATCGCCGTGTGGTCCCAGCGTAGAATCGTTCCACTCGTTTCACGTAGGTGTCGTAAGAGGCGATTTAAAACGCATCCCTCTTAAAACATAACCGAAAGCTTAACTGCGGTTGCCAACCCGTCTGCCAAGCGCGGTAACTACTGCCAAACCCCCCTAATAGGTGAAGGCCCATATTTGGCAGTGGACAATAGACGCCAAATATGATGATAAGATAGTACATTTTCCTGCCAGTGTTCTTGCCACAAAGCAGCTGGCTTGCATGGCTGTTTCGGTTTGAAAGGTCGAATCCTTTAAAGCAGTTGTGTTTGCATGGCTGTGTTTCGGTTTGAAGGGTGGGATATGGCGTGAATTTACACGGTATAAAGGAATAACACCTGAGTCCTCAAGAATGGCAACGCATGGGGGTATCATGGGCGAAACAGTATACTCTGTTATGTCCATGGTACTGCTCATGTCTATAGGCGACGGTTACCACTTTCCATCAGGTGGGCCGTCAGCTTGTTTGCCATTCTAAGTTGTATAAAAAAAATACAGTATTAATACAGATTAATAATCGCTCTATTTTCTGACTCTCGCCATAGTAACGTCCCTATTCCATATTACTCTAAAAAGATTATTTGAATGAAAATTAAAAAAAATATATATATAAAGAAATTATGGATAAAAGATAAATATACGTAGAAATGCGACTCTTGAGACGGATGTGTGAGGTGGCAACAAGGAACAGAATAAGAAATGAGTATGAACGGGGAAGTCTAAAAGGTACACCAGTAACAAAGTAATAGATTTTTTTTGGTATGGTTATGTCATTGCTCAGAAATGAAAGCCGTGTTTTAAAGAAAGTGTTAAATATGAAAGTGTAGAGAGTGAAGATGTAAAGGAAGCACGGATAACCGAAGAAAAAGAGGATGGACTGTGTGAAAGATGATATGCATAAAAGAAGAGCGAGCCCGGAAATGACAGTTGACAGGGATTTGTGGTAGAAGATCCTAATTAAATGGGAAAAGGCAAGGAAATGATGATAAAAAAAAGGGCGTACTCCTTTTTAAAAGGTCGGCAACACACTTGTATTTCCTCTGGTGTTAAGGGTACTCTTAAGCGGCAATAGTCACTTAACATTGTAAACCGCATACTCATTTGCCACCTGTGTTATAAAAAAAATATATCCAAATCGATCCAGCCGTTCTCTAGTTACGGCCTCACAAACGCTATAAATGTTAACCTATCAAGATTTGACATTTCTCGGCCGAAAATGGGGGAGTAAACTCACATTCTATAATAGGTCATAAAGTACAGGGGGTAAGGTATACAAAAGGTTTTTATGGGATAATAATGGAATGGTAACCCTGACTGCTCTATCGATATACACTGGCGTGGCACCAGTGAAAGGTTGGTAGGTGAGCATGAAAGTAGGTTAGTTAGCCCATTTTGACGAATTCAACAAGAATTAATCATGATGGTTTCCATGGGAAACCACGTGAATGTAGACCTGACTATTGCTAGCAATATACTCTTTATTGCTAGCAATGAGGTTTCTAGTCCACTTAGAATTTGTTTTGTTTTATAATTCGATTTAAAACGAGAATAGTGCAGCGATTTCTATCTTTTTCAATGTAAGGAGAGGGAGTGTTAGTAACGGGTTACCAGTCCCATTGCTATCAGTATATCAAACTAGGTCGATCTTCTCGTGCCCCCCTCTCCATGGGAAACCATCGTGCTGAATACCAGGTATATTCACCACGATGGACTAATTGATCTGCCTTTTCATTCTCACTTATCATCCCTCATTGGTGCCCCACCAGCGTATACCGTTAATGCAGGCGGAGCTACGTTATAAACTTTCGTATTTATTATATTGTATGTATCAGCCATTAACTGCCTACTGTCGTACATAGCTTCCCCTTTTGGAGGAGTTTTGCCAGTAGACGCCACGCTTGGCAGGCGAGTTAGCAACCGCAGTTAGGCTTTAGAGATGTTTTAAGAGGGACGCTACTGCTCATCCTTCGACTATTAAGTTCTCTTAGTCGCCATTTACGACACTTATAGGAAAAAAAGGGGTGACTCATTCTATGCTACATGACAATACATACATAGAAATAAACAAATCCCTACAAACAAACATAGTCTTAAATATAAATGTTTGTATTGCGCGGTGCTCGAATCCGCGACCATCGCAACGTATATTAGACCGGTACAATTACCAAGGTCTTGGAATATTATTAGAATTCCACCTGTCTACATGGAATTCATCGATAAAAAGCGTTCCGTTTGACGTAACAGTGTCTCGCGTCGTGCTCTTTTGGCGTAAAGCCAAACACTACGCGAACGGCGAGGCGACGGCATTTCAACTGACGCGTTTGAAACGTTCTGAATGCTGAATATTTTCAATCGACTTCAAAAAAGGAAGTTTCGATTCGGTTATATATGTTTTTTTTTTAAGTTTTTTACCTCATAACTTCGACAGTTCTAAACCGATTAGTATTTTTTTTTATCTGAAAAGATATACTTACAGGTTGGTCCCATAGAAATTACATCAGATTCGATTCATGAATGTAGTTTTTAAATCAAAATAACGTTGTTTTAAAAACTAAACTACCGAATAAGCTTTTGACATAATTGAATTTGTTTTTTGGAGAATGGAGATGTCGGTAGGGGCCGCCCTATACGGACGTATGTTGACCAAATAAGCGACGTGCTGAAGAAGGGCCAAATTAAAAGTACCCGTAACCGGCGAGCGTGTATGAAACGATTGGTGAATGTGGAAGAAACGAAAGAGGTTTGTTTGAATCGAAGCATTTGGCGTTCCATTGTTTCTGCCTACCCTAATGGAAGACAGGCGTGACAGATATGTATGTATGTATGAATTTGTTTTTTTTTTGTTGGACATAGTCTTTAATTATTTAATACAAAAGTGCCTATTTTTGAAAATAAGTATATAAGTATTTAGATGAAACATTTAGATGAAACAAACTGCGTAATTTCCAAGTATGTCGCCTTAGAAAATGTTGATTGACCCTAAAATTAGGTACTCTCAAAAAATCAATCAAAGACAAAGGGCTCAATTTGACTTAACTCCTGGCTGAAATCACGTGAGCTTTACTAACTTTTGATTGTATTTCATATTGCTCACTTTATATTTGTATTACGTAAAAGTGCCTGACGCGCACGTTCGTGGAAATCTCGTGGGAATCTTTTAAATTGTAACCCAGAGGTTTCAAACTATTTTGCTATATATTCTTTTGTAACATAGAGAGCTCTGTTCATTATTTTCACCGTTAACTGTCCACTGCTGAACATAAACCTTCCCGTAAGGGGAGTTTCACCAGTAGTTGCCATGCTTGGCAGGTGAGTTGGCAATCGCAATTAGGCTTTTTAAACATTTCAATGTTTTAAGAGGGGCCTCGACTGTTAGTTCCCTTAGTTGCCTCTTACGACCCCCACTAGAAAGGAAGGGATGGCCTATTCTATGCTGGAAGCATACGGCTGTATAGCAGTATTAGTATGTATGCAAATAATGTATTTATACTTGTTATATTATATATAAGAAGGGAAAAGATTATTAGTAATGAGGACTAGCAACCCCGTTGCTGGCAATGTCTACTGTCAGGTCGACCGTCACGGAGAAACTTTTGAAACACAAGTATGACTCTTGTTTTTGTAATGACTAGATTTAAAAGCATCTACGTTATTACAAGCCCCAAGTAACTTCGAACAAAATATCTCGGTATGAAATATATGCAAACAATTATTTAAATTCGAAATTTTTCTTTATAAAGTAGCATTTTTTTTAATGATACATATCGACAACTACCAACTTACAACAGTATGAAAATTCATTTACGTTATTGTGCTGTAGTGGTTGCATAGATTTATTTTCCCGTTTCGTCAATATAAAGGCAGTGCGGACTCATAAATAACGTAGTGATTACTTACTCTATGGTTATGACGAAATCCGTCGTCCCACACAAAACACGTCGCGGTCAAGGATGTATGCTTTGTTTTCAATCTATTATTGTTTTGGTATTTATAGGTCGACTTTCTTAATATGAAAGTAAAATATTTGAACAATACTATAAGAGTAGTAATGGGAAGGGGAGAAGGTGAATTCTACAATTAAATAGTATTAGTAAATTGTCATTTTCTAGAATCATCTTTTTATAACCCGCTAATTATAAACAGCTATACCAGAGGGACTTTGTACAAAAGTCGATTGTTTGGATACCTCTGTCCCATTCGTGTTTCAACCGTGAAGCAGTTGTGTTTGCATGGCTGTGTTTCGATTTGAAGGGTGGGATATGGCGTGAATTTACTGGGTACAGAGGAATAACATCTGAGTCCTCAGGAATGGCAATCATGGGCGAAACAATATACTCTGTTATGTCCATGGTACTGCTCATGTCTATAGGCGACGGTTACCACTTTCCATCAGGTGGGATGTCACCTTGTTTGCCATTTTAAGTTGTATAAAAAAAAAGCTGGCAATATGTACTTCAGTCGTAAATTTATTTAGTTCATTATAAAATTTATTTATATATGTATATTTATTTTGGATGCCACATTATACAAATTAAGATTTTTGCATCCTTAAATCGATATTGTTACGTCACTAATTTATATTTTTGTCTATGACTCATAAGGTAGATAGAACACGAGACAGGTACAACACTTTTATTGTTACCGTACCGAATAAATTATTATGTACTAGAACTATTATCTTAGATTATATAAATGGATTCCTATATGTAAATGCTTCGCTTAACTTTTTTATTCTTGTGTGCATGAAGGGATACCATATTGTAGAGTAATTACTACTGTAATATGGGAGAAATGCATATGATAAGATTAAGTTCTTGCAATACTGAAAAATGACATACTTTGTTTTAGTTTAAAAAAAAAATATCAAAATTGAATCAGTTGAGCGTCAGTTTGACTAATTTTGACCTGTTTTTAACACTCGATGATTTATCTAACATATATACACTTATATTATTATTGTATCTATAAGTCTTATATGAGAACGATAAATATCCATATATAAGCCACTCTCGACACTACACCAATAATTTCACCATTATTGTTAAAAAAACGAATTTATGAACATGAAATATTTTGTAAACACTTTAGGTCGAAAATATTTTAAGTATATTGCTTAGCAACAAGCAATATTTTACTTAACAAAGAAAATGGCGGCCGGTCATAAAATTAATAGAAAATCAACCCGGCAGTAAACCTTGTACACTTCATAATTATCAAAATCGGTTGGCAAACGATGAAAATATTACAAAAAAAAAATACATTTGAATTTAGAATTTACAACCTACTTAAAGACTTAATGTCACTTAAAAAAGAAATAGTTTTCATGAAAATAAAATCAACGACAATAAAGTATAATAATTATTGATGTAACAGCTATTGCAGTATTATACTATGTAAGCCACGAATTCGACCTTGCGAGGAAGTACATAAGTCTCCCGGTCACTGGGACGCATGCCAATATGGTGGCTACGACGCCATCGCGTCTGTGTCGGCCTACAATCCTTGACTTAAATCTTGGTCACCCATTTTTATGTAAGAGTCCCCTCTCTTTATATTTTCATGACGTAGCGAAAATGTCAATTTATATATTATATACAATGAGTATATAATAGAAGACATTGTCAGTGAATATGAAAGGAAATTTAAAGTAT
The DNA here is from genome assembly GCF_026898425.1 of Galleria mellonella. Taxonomy (NCBI): domain Eukaryota; kingdom Metazoa; phylum Arthropoda; class Insecta; order Lepidoptera; family Pyralidae; genus Galleria; species Galleria mellonella. The sequence goes on from NW_026442155.1 coordinate 770,774, forward strand.
TCTTCATTGGCGCCCAACGTGGGACACAGTTTTTTTAACTTTTTTTTTTTTTAATATTATAAATTATGATGTAGATGAATGAAACTCTTTATGACATGCGAATCGATATTATTTTGTTGTAATATAATTTATAAAATCTTTATAATGAAGTTTACTAGAAATTATACATGTTTACGTTTATTTATTTTTTATGCATTTTATGTAGTTATGTATTTTATGTACTAATTTAGATCACTATTAAAATTTATATATATATATATTAATGGATATAATATATAAAAGAAGAGACAACTTTTAAATTCTGGTTTTATGTAAGAAATCTTTTTATATTATGGTTAAATCATAACAAAAAAGTAGATACATGATTATATAAATAAATTTTCATTAGAGAAATATGAAGGGAATTTATACATATTTATAAAGTCTTGAAATTTCATCCCGTTGGCGCCCACCGTGGGTGGTTTATTTTGTTATATTTTCCTAAAATTATGGAATATGACAGGGATACATTACAAATTAAATTCATGAATTATTTTTTTAACATAACTTTTAAAAATGAATATAATATACAAATTATATGATAACATTCTATTAAATAATTAGTTTTAGGTTTCTTATTTTAGCCATGATAATATTGTCCAGTATCTATCGTATTGTTATTTCTTGAGACACATGATATTTTAAGCTTTATTGCTACATATATACATATATATTAGACATATATAAAGATACTCTTTCTTTATTATTCTCTCCAAACGATTACATTGGTAAACTTATTAAAAAAAACTAATACAAACAATTACAAGAAAAGATTACACTGAGAAAACAATGGGCGGCCTTATCGTTAAAAGAGATCTTTTCCAGGCAATCTTTGGATGGAGAAGAGTTATAAGAGATAAACAGATACATTTTGGAGAGAGTGCTCTAGAACTACATGGCCTGGTTTCTCCATCATCCTTTCAACACCGGAGTACCAGACGGGGTGAAAGACTCAAAAAAAAAATTGCTAGATTAGAAAATTAAACACAAATATATTGAAAGAATATCAAGAAAGTACCTACGACCGCTATAATTTGTTTTGCATGCTTTTCTGTGATAGTCAAATAGGCTTAAAAGACTATTTAACATAAAACCACCGATACCTACCTTTTTTTAAAGCAAATAAATTTATTATTATTATCCAAAGTAGCCGTTGCCGAACTAAAACTTATCCAACACTAACCAATAGGAGAGGTAGATGGCGCTACCGAATAAACATATAACTATATGAATATAAATTGGTTACACAGAAAATCAGCTTTTAAGAGTTACGTATGAATGCGTTAACACTTAGCTGAGTGGTGACCATTTTGGTTGCATAATTTCTAATTACATATAAATTTATTTTTATTTTTTCTTTTTTTTTAAGTTTGCAATTCTTTATGTTTTAGTTGTAATTGTTATTGATATGCGCCAAATAAATATTTTCTTTCACTACTCCTCATAAACAGCAATTTATATTAGTCTAATATGAAAATTTTATATTTATACATTACTAACGAAATTGTATAAGTTTTCTTCTTTATATAAAATGAAATTTATACGTATGCGTGTGTGAAAGTGAAGATAACGTGTAGGCAGTAATTTTTAGCCTATTACACGAAGCGGGTTGGTTGATTAGGCAAGTGCACAAGTTAGTGGCCCATAAAATGACATCACGTTACGCCGGAAAAGTTAATAAAGGGCGAAGTTCTGACATCAATAATAAATCAAGGTGATGCAAAATCGACAATAGGTTACTTTGGGAAACGGTAAGTAGGTCCGGATCATGGATTGATAATTTGGTACACATACTTAAAATGTGTAATTACGTATTTATGTAGATTTTAGTTTTGCAACAAGAAATTTTGCTCCGCAATGATAAATGGCTACCTATTTCAATTATGGCATCACAATAATAGTAAAGCTATCGATTAATTGTAAAAATCGATTCAAAATTAATGACATAATAGCAAAAAAAAATCAGACAAATTCAAGCGTGAATTTACAGGGTACAGAGGAATAATATCTGAGTCCTCAGGAATGGCAACGCATGGGGGGTATCATGTGCGAAACAGTATACTCTGTTATGTCCATGGTACTGCTCATGTCTATAGGCGACGGTTACCACTTTCCATCAGGTGGACCGTCAGCTTGTTTGCCATTCTAAGTTGTATAAAAAAAAAACCTTCTTTTAGATGGTGATGATACCTTCAAAACCTAAGAACAAGGAATTACATTAAAGGAATGATAAAATAAAAACTGTAAATCATATGGTTGTCTTCTTCTTATGCAAATATAATTAGTAAAAAGAAGACGAAAGATACACCATCAGTTGCTATTCTTGTCAATTCATAGCAGACTAGTGTATAGAAAATGTTTGATATGTCAATTATTTGTCAATGACAAATTTTACATTACTAGATTATACGAGTATATTCGACACAGTTTATGTAGAAAGTATGCAAGCAGGTTTGTATCTGAATTTGGTAGGGTTATACGGCCGTATAACATTTTCTATACACTAGCCTGCTACGAATTGCCAAATATAGCAATTGATAATGTGTCTTTTGTCCCCTTTTTACTAATTATATTTGCATAAGAAGAAAGGAGACAATCATATGATTTACAGTTTCCTTTAATGTAATTTCTTGTTCTTAGCTTAAAAACAGTACCTAAAAAGATTTCCTTTGTTTTACCGCTTAGAAAAATAAAATTCCAGCCAATTTTCTTGATATCTGCGACGTTGATGTGTCCAGAGGGAGTGTTTAGCCTGTTTGTAATGTGACGGCTGGACGAACTTGTAGCGTGACTAAGTAGTTCCAACTTCGTCGGTCGATTTTCAGTCAGCCAACTGACTCTGACTTGTACACTTTATGTTACGTCATCATTAGTGTACTTTTTTTTTGATGGGTGAAAATGGTATGGTAGCCCCGCCCGCGCTAACGGGATACGCTGGCGGAGCACCGGTAAAGGGTGATAGATGAGAATGAAAACAGGCCAGTTAGCCCATCATGATGAATTCATCAGGAATTAACCATGATAGTTTCCAGGGGGAACTGCGAGGAGGTCGACCTGGTTGGGTATATTGCTAGCAATGGGATTCTCAGTCTACATTACTAACAATCCCTTTCATCCCTTCTTTAGTGTAATCATGCCACAAACTATCAGTTATGTTTCTTAGATTTACATTAAGTGTCAAAGAAGAGTCACAATTTATAGATAGATCTAAGAACAAGGAATTACATAGAAGGAATGATAAAATAAAAACTGTGATTTATGGTTGCCTCCTTTCTTCTTATGCAAATATAATTAGTAGAAGGAGGACGAAAGATACACCATCAGTTGTTATTTTTTTCAATTCATAGCAGGCTAGTGTATATAAAATGTTTGATATGTCAATTATTTGTCAATGACAAATTTTACAAATATAATTTTAAATTTGGTGCTCTCTCTCTAATAAATTGGAGCCATGGAAAATCAGCATCATGTTCGAAAGAATATGGCATATAGCTGAGTGACACCATTTTATGCTTTTGTTTTTTTTATTATTATGTATGAAGTAAAGCACTAAATAAATATTTCTTTCTTTTTTATTTTTTTTTCTAAATGTCACATATTTTTTAAAACAAAAAAAAAAGCATAAATAACATCCGTGACTGACTATACTATTAGGATAGGGAAAGGAAGGAGTGGTCTATTCTATGCCGGGACCACAACTTACAATTAATCACAATGTGATCGCGCTTTGTACTCTGTTTTATTTGCGAATACAATATTTCCTTGTATGCTGACCTAAGCGCTTCAACATACAGCTGGCACAATCGATATTAGGGTTTGTCCGTCACTGAACTACGCTTTATTCGCCTTAGTCTGTGATTTTACGCGGTAAAATTTCTTCATTATTAATCTGTATTAACCATAGACTAATAAAGATCGAATTACAATTTTTTTTTTATAATCAATAGAGTAGGTATACTCTCAAATTAATTCACAATTCAAACCTCGTTTTTTTTTAAGTATAATTCTACTTGTAGGAAAAATACAATGTACTTAACTCCAAACTTCTTTAAATGAATCCGAAACTGTACTGTAATTAAAAAGTATAGTATTCAGATACCTCTGCCCTACTCGTGTTTGTACTATATTTAAAAAGTGCAGTATTTGGATATTGAATCGGATAACACGAGTGGGGTAGAGACCCCACTCGTGTTTCTACCATGAAACATCTGTATTGATAGCTGTTTTATATCTGTTTTTGATTTTTAAAGGGTGTGATATAGCAGTGAGATTACAAGATATGAAAGCATAACATCTTAGCCCATTCCATTTTTACCCATTAAAATAAAACATTAATTTTAGGAAAGGCCTATAAGGAGTTCCTGTGCGTCATAGTGTATTCTAAGTTGTCCATCAGGCGAACCGTCAGATTTATTCTTCTGTTCCTAGACTCATAAAAAAACCTTCTATTGTACAGAATAACCTTGAGTCTGTAGACAGAGTGGGCTGTGCCTATGTGGATACAGTGTAGTAGACATAACGGCGCGCCCTGCAACAGTACGGACGTCATCAGTGACACTCACATTTCTACGTAATACGGGGATATTATAACCGTGTTTAGTGATGTACCGAGTCGAACTAGTCGAATAATAACTCTGCTAAGTATTCGGTTACTCGATTACTTGATATTCGAAATTTGGACACATGCACGTTAATCGAATACAGGATTCATGTAACTGCAATGCTCGAATACTTTTTTTTCTTGAGAACTTAGATGTTATTCCTACGTACTCTGTAAATTCACGCCATATCCCAGTAAATTCATACCATAACCCACCCTTCAAACCGAAACACAGCCATGCAAACACAACTGCTTTACGGTTGAAACACGAATGGGACAGAGGTACCCAAGCAAACGACTTTTATACAACGTCTCCCTCTGGTAAAGTAATTGTAATCGATCATTTATTGTAAATCACTAAACGTCTGTTATATTGATTAAAGGAAAGTTTTAGAAAACAATTGAAAATAAAATAATAAATCAATTCTAAATGTTAATCTAGTTTAATCAAGTAGTCAAATACCCATTCAAGTACTTACAGTATACCTCCATCAACCATAAATATTACTTAGAGATACGTTTTTAAAAAAAAAAAAAAACTAAAAAAAAACTTTTAACTCGAAAACTAAAAATAAGGATATTTTTTTCTTGAAACAACACACTGAGATATTATCTTTTGGCATCTTCGTGGTACACATATTACATTGTCATATCTTATGTACAAAATAAAATTGTATATGTCGCTCTTATGTATTTGCCCACTGCTTTTTTATTACTATTTTCATAATCTGTGTCTACCTCTTGATGCAAATAAAGAGTTACCTATCTACTTAAATACAGGTGGTCTACCATGAAATGAAATTCCGAATTTTCGGGCTCAATTTCGTGTTTTTGTTCGTACCGAAATCGAGCCAGTAAATGGAGCTTAACATTTCGTTCATCATATATCGTATCCTAATAGTCCAGGGGAACGATATTTTAACATTTTTAATAAATTTAAACGGCATGTATTATGTAATTTTAACATCAAATTTCGTCCCCGAAATTTCGGAAATCATTTCATGGTAGGCCTACTGATTCGAGTCAGAATTCGATCCGTTTTTTACCGAGTAGCGAAATACTCGAATACTAGAGAGGGCATTTCAATACATCACTGACCTCGCTTAAAGGGTAACCTGTTAAGGGCAACGAGTTAATTTTAGCAGAATTTAAAGTAATCTAGCTCTAATACTTTTTTTGGAAAAGGATTGTAATTATGGGGTATACAGCTCATTAGCTAACAATATACCCCATCAGGTCGACCTTCACGTGGTTACCCCTGGTCAAATCTTATGAAATTTATCATTGTGGGCTAAATGATCTGCTTTCATTCTCATTCATCACCTCTCACTAGCAATTGTAAACAGAAATGTAACCCTAATGAGGTGTGGACAAATTTTGTGAAATTATTTTTAGACTAGTGATCCGGCCCGGCTTCGCACGGGTACATAGATAGATAATGTAGCTTTTTAAAAGTGTTGAGTAGTTTTAAATTTATTCATTACAAACAAACGATCAAAGTATTTCTCTTTATAAAATTAGTATAGGAAAACGTAAAGTTAAGTTACATAAAAAAAATCTAAGATTTTTTTGAGTACATAGAACTTTCTTTTTTTATACAACTTAGAATAGCAAACAAGATGACGGCGCACCTGATGGAAAGTGATAACTGTCGCCTATAGACATGAACAGTATCATGGACATAACAGAGTATACTCTCTCGCCAATGATACCCCTTAAGACTATACAAAACCTTGAAATCCCTCAGTTGAAAATAGATAGTTTTCTGCGTAGAAAGTCAAGTCGTGCTTCGTACTGAAATCTTTAAATAGTATCCAACTTGACGTTATCAGACAATTGTCATCTACTGATAACCTGAAAGCAATCGTTGGTATATTTTATCTAAGGCAAAGATGCGAGGTCATTTGTAGAGAGCGCTATTTTTTCATATACAGACACTCCTCGTACTTACGGCATGTTTTTTTTTTTGATGGGTGAAAATGGTATGGTAGCCCCGCCCGCGCTAACGGGATACGCTGGCGGAGCACCAGTGAAGGGTGATAGATGAGAACGAAAACAGGCCAATTAGCACATCATGATGAATTCATCAGGAATAAACCATGATAGTTTCCAGGAATTTATATATTTATTTACTTGTCGTTGTTTGCCATGTCGTAATATCCATGGTCGTAATTGTTTTAATAATTATTACAATATCAGCCGTCAACTGTCCACTGCTGAACATAGGCCTTCCCCATAAGTGGTGGGAGGTCCCACTAGTTGCCACGGTTGGCAGGAATAATAAAACGTTTGGAGTATAAATTGGAATATAACTATGTATAAAATTCGCCTGCATGTGTAAACCTCTGTCCCACTAGTGCCTTTGGCATCAAGCTGTGTTGGCACATAATTTTTTATTAAGTAGTAAATCCAAATAATAATTTATCGGAATTAAGCTCTGTTGCAGTTAATTTAGGGTCAAAAATTGGCACGTAGCTTTAAGTACTTTATATATAATTAAATACAATCAGTGTTGCCAGATTGAGATTTTTTTTGTAATTTAAGGGTAAACAAATTTTGGCCGCAAATTTTTGGAGAAATAAATATCTCAGAGAAACGTTTGGAAAAAACGTGATAGTGGACAAATTTCGGCCATTTTTTTCACTGTTTTTGTCCTTGTAAACCGTATAACGGTAAAATACAATCAAATATACTAAAGAAGGTAGTTTATCGAGGGAGATATTTTTACATTGCTCATTTAGCTGACAACCCTGCTTATAGTTACGGCGTTTAAGGGACGGGCGACGAAGGGAGAACTTTTTGCTGGCATAGTTTATTAGGACATTTACCGAGTCCATCGCCGCTCCCTCCCTTTCCTGAACATTAAGGCGTGACTGTTAAGTAACCACAATCTATTAAGTGACGGATGTAACGGAATATATTATATTATTGTCACGCGAACGATTTAATTTCAAAGGCTAGTAAATTAAATGATAATATTATTTACCAGAGGGAGACTTTGTACAAAAGTCTCCCTCTGGTAAACCTCTCTCCTTCCTATATAATAGGAATAGACAGTAGTATTGTATTATCTGTGGCACAGGTAATATCAGTATTGCATCGATATTTATATATTAGTTTCCTTTAAAAAATAAGAACGAAAAAAAAGTTATCTTTCGATTCGATATCGCCCATACCAAATATACAAAAAATATACATACATCAGTCACAGTTTTTTTTATACAACTTAGAATGGCAAACAAGCTGACGGCCCACATGATGGAAAGCGGTAACCGTCGCCTATAGACATGAGCAGTACCGTGAACATAACAGAGTATACTGTTTCGCCCATGACACCCCCCATGCGTTGCCATTCCTGAGGACTCAGGTGTTATTCCTCTGTAACCAGTAAATTCACGCCATATCCCACCCTTCAAACCGAAACACAGCCATGCAACAACTGCTTCACAGTAGAAACACGAATAGAACAGAGGTACCCAAGCAATCGACTTTTGTACAAAGTCTCCCTCTGGAGAGGAGGTCTCACATACAACACATATATAAATAACATTTAGTGTATTAATATCTTTACAATCTAATGATGCATTAATAATCTATTAAATTTGATATAAATAAATATTATCGGACATGTTACCCAGCGCCATCTAGCCGCAAACCTATAATTAGTTTAATTTGCAAGTTTTTAGAGAGAAAGCAATAAATGTGCATAAACTTGATGTCACGTTTTATTTATATATTACAATTAAGCTTTTGGCTTCTTTCTCCATGAGTTGGCAGAGTTATTACGGTGCTCCAACACTTTGTTATTATAATAAATGATATTTTCATTTAACGTCATCCGTGGGCAGCGATCTGCGTAATGAGGTGCCAGGTTCGATCCCAGTCTGGCCAATTTAGGAAACATACATATCGGTCACACCTGTCTCGCATTAGGGTAGGCAAAAACAATGGAACGCCAAATGCTTCGATTCAAACAAACCTCTTGCGCTTCTTTCACATTAATCAATCTATTCATACACGCTCCCTGGTTAGGGTACTATTAATTTGGCCCTTCTTTAGCACGTATTTTATCTGGTCGACATATACTCTTCTTTTTTCTTTCATTCTTACTCGTTAAATCTCTCTTAATTCTTCTTTCATCCATTCTCTCCCAATCTCCAAACCAACGCAACATTCCATTTTCAATTTTTTTCACTACATCATCTATTTAGGAAACAAATTTTTCTTAATTGTCTCGGGTCTTGGTGTACTAGGTTGTGCCCCATATGTTCGTTGCCTGGTTCCTCATAATACAGGATAGCATAGCTCTAGATCCAGGCGATCGGTGTATTTGTATGAAAAAAATTATAGACCTTTTTATTTTTATGCTACTTTTTTTGCAAACAAGCTGACAGCCCACCTGATCGAAAGCGGTAATCGTTGCCTATAGACATGAACAGTATCATGGACATTAGAGATTATACTGTTTCGCCCCTGATGCCCCCCACTCGTTGCCTTTACTAAAGACTAAGACATTATTCCTCTGTACCCTGTAAATTCACTGCCATATCCCATCCTTCAAACCGAAATACAGCCATGCAAACACAACTGCTTCACGGTAGAAACACGAATGAGATAGAGGTGTCCAAGCAAAAGACTTGTACAAAGTCTCCCTCTAGTAAATCTTTATTTTGTACCTACCCTGTCAAATTGGCTATCACGCAGTCCCCTTTGAAAATCGTTACGGTTAATCACTACATAGTATAGTATAAAACAAAGTCGCTGTCGCTGTCTGTCCGTCCCTATGTATGCTTAAATCTTTAAAACTACACAACGGATTTTGAAGCGATTTTTTTTAATAGATAGAGTGATTCAAGAGGAAGGTTTATATGTATAATATAGTAGAGATGCCCACAGCCACTTTCTACCATCGTACGGCTCGCCATCGACAGGGAGTGCATCCTCATGTCCTACAGCCTCAATGGTCGCGTACTGCGCGGTTTCAGAGATGTTTCCTCCCACGAACACTCAGGTTGTGGAATGAGCTCCCTGCCGAGGTTTTCCCAAGAGACTACAGCATGGGGTTCTTCAAAAGGGGGATAAAGAGGTTTCTTTAGGGTCGGCAACGCATGCTTAATACCTCTGGTATTGCAGGCGTTCATAGGCTACGGTAACCACTTACCATCAGGTGGGCCGTATGCTTGTTTGCCACATCAGTGGTATAAAAAAAAAAGAGAAACACTGATAATTTTAGAGATTTCTAATGTGATGAGATGTAGTGTTCATAATAGTCTTGTTGGTAAATTAATCACGAATTACTGATTTCATACACGCCTGCCGTCCCCCACTGATACCCCGCTAGCGTACACCAATAGTGCTGGCGAGGCGAGAATTCCATGCCCTTTTCTATTTCAGCTATCCTTCATCTTGCACTCTGTTTCCTTGTATAAAGTTTCCGCTCAATAACCTTTTTAAAGAACTTTAATTGAAATTCTGTGTAAACTTTGGACAAGGATTTTTTTTTATTTGCACTTAAACTTTTTTTGTTTTATTTTCCTGCTTTTCTCCAATATCAATGCCAAGTACAACGACGGCGTGACATGGACACTTTCCTTCAGGCTCATTAAAAAGTCTGTGAATTAAAAAAAAGGGACAAGTATCATTATTTTTATTTATTTACGTTTCCACCAGATAATAAGCGGTTACTGTAGGCTATCTATGAGTATAATAATAATAATAAACTCTTTATTGCGCCCAGTAGAGATGTATACAAGGAGTATTTATACAGAATGTGCATATACAAAAGGCGGCCTTATCGCTAGAAGCAATCTCTTACAGACAACCTGGGTAGAACCTGGTGAGTATATTTCTTAATTTAAAATTCTCTTTAACAAAAAAACCGTCTTCAATTCTAGATTTGGTTATTTTGATTTAAAAATTGAGTTACCGGCAACTGTATTTCCGATACGATATCATAACCTTCAAGAAAGGAGCATATTTCGTTTTAAAAGGCCGGCAGCACACCTGCAGTGCCGTTGGTGTTGTGGGTGATCGTGGGCGGCGGTAGTCAGTTACCGTCAGGTGAGCCGCGTGTTCGTTTGCTCCGTGTTTATAAAAAAAAAGTTACTGAATCGATTTTAAAAAAAATCTATTGGAATAATCTATAAATATATGTATTGTCCTTTCAAATACAAGAAGAGTTTTCCAAATCAGTTTATAAATGACGTAGTTTTTTTTTATTGGTGGAAATGTAATGGTAACCCCGCCTGCGCTATCGGTATACGCTGTCGGGGCACCAGTGATAGATGCTAGGTGAAGATAAAAGGAGGTTAGTTAGCCCATCGTGAAGATGTCATAAAGGATTAACCGCAATGGTTTCCAGGAGGAACCGCGTGGAAGTCGACCTGATAGGGTGTATTGTTAGCAATGGGCTGTTAGAGCCCATTTCATAACAATACGTTTCACCCCCCAAATGTCGCAGTTATGAGGTAATAAATATAAAAATAATACGACCGAATTGAGATTGATAATTCCATCTTGTTTGAAGTCGGTTAAAAAGTCGATTACTCCCCTAATAATGAAAATATATATTTGTCACTGTATGCAAAATGATAATGGACGGGTGGCGCACCTGGCACCCGGAAGTGGAGGGTGCATGGTGCAAGGCGCCGAGGGGACTAGCACCATTGTTGCTACGCTGGCAACCCCTAATGCACGGGTAGTACAAACTGGGGTCGATATGACTTCGTTAAACAAAACAGGGGTGGTTTTATTAAGGTGAAATATTATATTTATTGGGTTTCTCTTATCAATGTAATAAATGCGATGGTTTGTAACAATGGATAGACGAATGGATATTTGTTACTATTTCACGCGAGAACTAGTAAAGTGATTTGAATTAAATTTTGTGAATGGATAGGTTAGATGCTAATTTAGCACATAGGACACTTTATGTAGAGACAGAAAGTAAAAATTATATTTATATATTTCAATATCAGATCTGCTAAAATAGTTAACACATTTTCAACATGCGCTTCTCGTACTAACTTAGAATCCAATACTCCCCTCAACAGAATGTTATCATCCTATAAGAAAGCCGTAAACGTTGACCATGATATCGACATCTTTGATAATTCTTTAGTGCAGTTTACTAGGCTTATTAATAATATGGATTGGTAATTAGGTCTTCTCTAATTGTATAAAAGTTAGTTAGTGTACATTGACGCTTATCTGTGAGAGCTGTATACACCTTTCATTGATGTGTTCATATGGCCTTAAGCTTGGTAGAGAGGAGTGAGATGTTTTTGTTCAAACTTAGATTTAAGCATTTTTTAATAGTAGTTTTTCTCTTGTACTTACTAATAACATTGTATATTGTCTGCTTAATTATTGTGAGCATATTGTTGGTGTGTCTTTTATAAATAAATAAATAAAAAAAAAATAACTTGCATTTCTTCCGGGCTCTTCTCAACAGATAATAATTTCTCGTACTTTGCGATAGATTAATAAAAAATGACGAGCGAAGCCATGGGATATAGCTACTTTTGTTTAATAATTACAAAGACGAATTAATATTATTTTCAACTGTAATGCTGTATGCTGAAATATTTTAATTCATTTTACTTTTAACCGATTTCAAAAAAGGAGGTTACCGATTCAGTTGTATTTTTTTTACCTTACCTCAGAACTTTATTATTCCTAAACTGATTCGTATTTCATTTATGTAAGGATATACTTCTCAAAGAAATTTTACCGTAATCGATTCAATGGTTCTTAAATTAAAATAACTGGTTTTATTTATTTATTTAACTCTTTATTGCATCAAAAACATAAAAATAAACAATGACAATTAGAAAATTCAAGTGAAATACAGTAGCATGGAGTACAGATCAAAATATACACATAAAGGTACAAAAGGCGGTCTTATCGCTTAGGCAATCTCTTACAGACGACATTTGGTTAATGGAGAACAAATAGAAATGGAAGTAGAAATAGAATCCCATGCAAAGGCAAAGGTGCGATTATAGATCTAAAATAAATTCCTAATGTTTCCCATGATTTGTTTCAGGAAATGTGCAGAGAAGGGGTCCTGCGAGGCGGATTACGTGGCGATAGGTAGCCGGCTGCGGGGCGCGATGGGGACCCGACCACCGGCTCGTTTCTGGCCCCAGTTGTGGGCCACAGTGGTCCGTAACCTGCTGCTCAAGAAACGGGATACGAGGAAGACCCTCGCCGTAAGTACATACATATGCTTACTCTCCTTTCTAATAGGCATACATGATACACGCGGACCAGGCCGCAGGATACAGCTAGTAAATTAGAAAAGTGCCCTATTTGTGTATCAAATTTCATGACGCTTGGTGGCTAATGACTATTAGGACGCCATAAGGAAAGAAACAAAGATGTTAATTTTTAACCGACTTCATAAAGAAAGAGGTATTCAAATCGCTTTTTTTTATGTTACTTCGTAACTCTATCAGTATATATGTATATTTATAGGTTATGTTCCTCACCAGAGGGAGACTTTATACAAAAGTCGTTTGCTTGGGTACCTCTGTCCCGTTCGTGTTTCTACCGTGAAGCAGTTGTGTTTGCATGGCTGTGTTTCGGTTGGAAGGGTGGCGTAAATTACAGAAATATGGCGTGAATTTACAGGGTACAGAGGAATAACACCCGAGTCCTCAGGAATGGCAACGCATGGGGGCGGGGGGGTATCATGGGCGAAACAGTATACTCTGTTATGTCCATGGTGCTGCACATGTGTATAAGCGACGGTTACTACTTTCTATCAGGTGGGCCGTCAGCTTGTTTGCCATTCTAAGTTGGATAAAAAAAATGTTTACAGATTTTATCAAAATCGATTCAGTATTTTAGTTTTTAAATCAAATTAATTGTTTTTAACGGATGATAATTCAGTTCCATTGCCATTATCATCTATTACTAAACCCCGTCTACGCTAATGGTATACGCTGGCAGCACCAGTGAGGGATGATAGGTGAGAATGAAAAGGCAGGTCAGTAAAAAAAAGTTAGCCCATTGTAATAAATACACCTGGAATTCAGCACGACGGTTTCAAGTAGAAACCACGTGGAGGTCGACCTGACAGGGTATATTATTAGCAATGGGACTGGTAGTCTGCATTATTAACAATCCCTCCCCTCCAACCCTCACGTACTAGGTTAACACGCATAGGTTTCTTTTTATTATAATCCACGCATACAAAGCCGTAGGGAACAGTATTTATCAAATCTGATCTGAATATTTGAATTATCAGGAAGTGCTGGTGCCCCTGTACTCGCTGGGCGTGTTGATCTTCCTGAAGATGCTGGTGCCGAACCCCAACTTCCCGGAAGTGAGGGAGGCTGGCCGCTTACTCCGCATCCATCACGACACCTTCCCGGAGATGAACTCGGTCGCGGTGGTGGCTGATTGGTTGAAAGCCAACGGGACTGTGGTATGTAATACTTTGTGTAATCTTTAAAATATTTTATCTGTAAGCTTACAAATATAATAAAATTATAATTAGATGAAGTCTGCAGTAGATATGTACATAGAATATAAAAAACAAAACAAAACAATCTTTTTTTAAAAAAAAATGTGTTTATTCCAGCATTACGCAAAAATTACTTCACCAAATTAGATATAGTTTTCACAGTAGTGTTCCTGAAGGTTAAACTTAAAATATGGAATAAAAGATAATAATCTTGATACGCCATTTACAAGATGTATTAGTTTTTCTACTTACAAAATTTACGCGTACAAATTTAAGAACAAAATTTAGTAAAGTATGTATCTTAATTAGTTGACCAATTATGTCTACTCTTTGGAATAGCAAAATAATGTGTTTAACAAAAATATTAGGTAATATTGTGTATAAAGGCGAACTAAGAATTGTTCTTTTTGTCACTGACTCGATTATGCACATACGCCGCGGTACGTCTGTCCTCACGCAGCGCTCCCGCGATACTGACCGTTATTGACATTTTTTACTTACGTACCCTCATATATGTATACTCTAGTCAGTGTAGGTATTGTCATATACTACAAATAAATAATTTCATCACATACATTTAGGTGCACTGCAGTATCAGAGTAATCCCAAAAACATATCACCGTTATTTTGGATCGGATGAAAAACATATCACCGTTATATTTGGAGGTCGATTTGTCAGTATTTAAGCCGCCAAAGTCTACCCTTCTTTCCAGGAGAAGAAAGTTAAATTGTGACGGCTATGCTTCCTTCACAAAGGAAAGTAAATTTGCATCGTTTATACCTAGATATTTTTGTCTTTAGTCAAAGCCAAAAATAGACAAAACCGTAATTTGCTTATAAAAAGACCTAATGTAAGCTAATCACTGCAAATTGAAACATTTTGATTAGGCAATTCGACTATGAGCCGAATTAGCGATCGATATCCACCGCACCCATGCTTTTTACGGGCTGGGATTGGTTTAGCTAGTTTAGACTCTATTTACACACATGCTGATAATATTAAGTAGGTAGGTATATATATATATAGGTATCAGATATGAACTAAATCAAACAACAAGTTGGTTCAAGTGAAATGTGCCTAATTAGTGAAATATGTACACAATTTGCCTAGTCTAGCTGTCTAGGGCGTTGCTCTTTTAAAACTTTTGTTATAACCGCTTTGTAAAACGTTCGCTTTTGCGTGTATCGATATTTTGAGGGTTAATGTTTGGAGGTCATAGGTCGCGTGTGTGCTGTGAACAATGTGCTTACATAAACACAAAGACAGAATACTTTAGTAGTCTGAGGTGAAAGTATTCACAATAGACAATGACGCCATTTTTTTTTTATCTAGTAGAAAAATGTCATAGACGTGCGTTATAGGAAGTTACTGAACTTTTTTTAATAGATGGAATGTACGGGAAACTTACGGTACACGTGATGGCAAGATACATTGAGGCATAACTCGTACTAGTAGTGTCAGACACTTGTTTAATATAAAAAAAAAAAAAAAAACTTTTTACCACACACCAAAGTTATTTATTTAATATTTTTACATAGTGTTCTATTATTAAGTTTTTTAATTTACATATATTGTACTTTTAACTAACTAGAAGGTCCACTTGATTTGCGACGTGCAAAACCCTTGGTCCAGGATTTTATTGAGCCCGAATGATAAATCCAACTAGTTGATTTTACTGACCAGACCGGTGGGCAGAAACCAGGTCCGTAGCTGGGCAGTAATTTAGCTAGCTAAATGCAGCTGATTTAAATAGAAATAAATATGATTGCTATTCAGCAATAATATGTCCATATGCTAGGATTGTAACAATACGTTACTTCTCTTGTAAAATAAAGATCTTGAGATACCTACATGAGATACTTAAACTAGTATATCTCACCTTTTACACTGTAACACAACCTGCAAGCAAGCTGCTTTATGGCAGGATCACTCAGGTTATGGAATGAGCTCCCTGCCGAGGTTTTCCCAAGAGATTACAGCATGGGGTTTTTCAAAAGGGGGGTAAAGAGGTTTCTTCAGGATCGGCAACGCGCGCGTAATGCCTCTGGTATTGCAGGCGTTCATAGGCTACGGTAACCGCTTACCATCAGGTGGGCCGTATGCTTGTTTGCCACCTCAGTGGTATAAAAAAAAAGACAGGATTTCTAAAATCAAATTTGATTTTAGAAAAAATTCATCAACTTCATGCTGGTATCATGTAGAAAAAAATATCTGTTTACAAGGATACATAAATTCATCCATTAAACGATATCCAAGGCCATTCTTACACCGTGTTATTAGTCATTAGAATTGATATCTGAGACCAAGGTCATGTGTCCACTCCACTCCCACTCCTATTTAGTTGTCTTTCCACCCACATAAGTTATACATAAATATTATATATATATATATATATATATATATATATATATATATATATATATATATATATATATATATATATATATATATATATAAAAACAAACAATTGTTCAGAGTTTCCTGGAGGACATCAACAGCATGCTTCTCGAGTCTGGACAGCAGGCCATTCGCTGGATACGGTACAACGACACCACTGAGCTGAACGATGCCTACCACAACGACACCAGGAACTTCCCCATCGCTGTAATCTTTCACACAGACCCCACAGCTTTCGGAGAACCACTTCGGTAAGTGACCGAGTCATTGGCAAGATGAGAAATCATTGAAAATGGAATTCAACATTTTTTTAATGACTTAGAAGCTGTCGAGCACCTGATGGTAAGTGGTAAACTTCGTCTATAGACATGAACAGCACCATGGACGTACAAAATATACTGTGATGACCATTATATCTGTCAAACCTTGTCGTTCCTGAGAAATATAGTATTTTTTATGGAAAACGTGGAAATGGTAACTCGATCGGTACAATATATACTAAAGGAGTACCAATAATTAATAATGATATATAAGGATGAGCTTAGAAGTCTGTGTGACGTGAAGAGTTAACCAAGAATCGACGAAAATGGTTTCCATAGGGGACCACGCGAAGGTTCATGTGATAGATCAAGGACACTGAACTATGGTGTTACGCGTCCGTACCCTATAATTTTACTGCCATATTTTAGCCAAGCTCCTCTTAAAACATCAATACCTAACTGCGATTGCCAACTCGCTTGCCAAACGTGGCAACTACTGGCAAACTCTCCTTTATGGGAAGGCTTATGTTCAGCAGTGGACAGTTAACGGCTGATATGATGACGATGATAAATAAAACAATCCAAATCAATCAAACAATCTTAGTGCCTAGTGATGATTAGAAATGTACTTACCAGAGGGAGACTTTGTACAAAAGTCGATTGCTTGGGCACCTCTGTCTCATTCGTGTTTCTACCGTGAAGCAGTTGTGGGTTGAAGGGTTCCACCCTTCTTGATGAATCTTATGGCATGAATTTACTGGGTACAGAGGAATAACACCTGAGTCCTCAGGAATGGCAACGCATGGGGAGTATCAAGGGCGAAACAGTATACTCTGTTATGTCCATGGTACTGCTCGTGTCTATAGGCGACTGTTACCACTTCCCATCAGGTGGGCCGTTAGCTTGTTTGCCATTCTAAGTTGTATAAGAAAAAAATAGTTTTGTTCTTAGAAAGAAATAAAAGACTTTATTTTTATTTTTATTGATTAATGATGATTATGACCTCAGCCATGAAACACACAGCACTTAGCCATAGCTACTTCACAGTAAAAACACAAATGGCACATTGTCACCCAAGTGGATGACTTTTGTACAATTTATTCCTCTGTTAGATCTTTTTTTTTTATACCACTGAGGTGGCAAACAAGCATACGGCCCACCTGATGGTAAGTGGTTACCGTAACCTAAATAAAATCCACTCTTTTTCAGTTACACAATCCGAACCAATCCCTCTCACTCTGGCACTCCCTCTACACGCACCCTGACGACCTCCCCTGCTAAATGCCGAGAGCGTACGGTAAAGGACTGGTCTTCCGACTGGTCGAGAGGCGGGCAGCTCATCCCGCTATCAGAGATGCACGGAGAAGACGCCTGCCCTGTTCTACAATACTACTACTCCGGGTTCCTCGCTCTGCAGACTCTGATAGACTATATAAAAATCAAGGTTAGTACACTCGTGAAGGAAGAATGTTTGTTACACAATTTTTTTTAATTTTGAAGTTACTAATATCTTGGTGTAAAATAAAGTTTACAGACAGAGATAAAAAATGCAAGTCTCAAATAAGGGGGGGAAGGGATTGTTAGTAATCCGGACTACCAGTCCCATTGCTAGCAATATATCATTTTTGCTAGCAATGGGACTGGTAAAATATTGCTAGCAATATTCCAGATGTATTAATCACGATGGGCTAACTGACCTGCTTTTTCATTCTCACCTATCGTCCCTCACTGGTGCCTCGCTAGCGTATACCGTTAGCGCAGGCGAGGTTACCATTCCATTATCATCCATTAAAAAAGCCACAAATTTAGACAGAGATAGAAGATGCAAGTATTTCAATCTATATGAATCTACATCTATATCTATATGAAGCTACGGCGTTATATATCTGTAATGTTAAAAAAGCTAGTAATCCTCCATACTTCCCTAATTCTTTTGATAATGCCACCTGTAGTTCAGTTTTTATCGCTCAAATAAATTTTTTGGACATAAATTTAATGCAGGATCTCCGATTCGCAGTTTTGTCGAAAGTCAATTAGCATTTTTATACTTAATTTATTGAAAAAATTGGCTTCCGAAGTAATAAACATGGATTTATTGGTACATCTGTACGAAACAGTCGACTTTATTTAGGGGAACTGCTTAATTACTTAAAAAACATGCCAAGAAATTAATTGAGGAATATACAATCAGCAGCTATTGCTAATATGTCTTTCAGGTGGATACAGGATCAGCGATACCACCTCCCCGCATCGACCTCCGTCAGTTCCCCAAACGCCAGCACACTGGCGATTGGCTTGTCATCTTCCGCGTGATTATGCCCATGTACATGGTGATGACTCTATCACAATTCATCACTTACCTGCTCATGTTCGTAGTGGGGGAAAAGGAGAAGAAAATCAGGGAAGGAATGAGAATTATGGGCTTAAAGGATTCGGTTTACTGGTAAGCAGATCCACAAAAAGTGCATACATAGTTTTATTTCATAAAATATTTTTGTATACAACTTGAAATGCCAAAAACTGACGGCCTACCTGATGGTAAATGGTAACCATCGCCTTAAATATCATACCTGGTATCTTGGTATCATACTTGTAGTGTAGATCAAGATATTATGCCTCTGTACCTAACATTTTCACTGCAATATTCCCAATATTTACAAATTGAAACACGATAATAAACAGAACTGCATGATAGCAGAAACTCAAGTGGGACAGAGGCCATAAACCAAAGACTAACTGCGCTTGCCAACCCGCCTGCTAAACGTGGCAACTACTGGCAAATCTCCTCTTATGTGGAAAGCCTATCTTCACCAATGGACAGTTAAAAGCAGATATTATGTAATATAATAAATTTATCAAATTTTTTATTGGACAGTAGAAGACTATCTTGTGGCTGGGCCAATAATTTGTTTTCATTTTCATGAATATGTATTACTGAAACAGATTATAGTAGTCCCTGGCTTTGCTTCGCTTTGCTAAATTGATAATTTTAAATAAAATGACTAACACACACACACTCATTTTTGATGAAATTTTTATAATACGAATCGTTTTATTTTTCTTTTTTAATTTTATATATTTTTTTTTTTATAAATATTTTTTTGTGTTGTTTCTTTATTATAATTCTTAATATATGGATTTTTTTTAACCCCTGTGTGGGTGCCGTCGCATATTTCTTGTAAAATAAAGTTTTTTTCTTTCTTTCTTTCTAATATTGATAAATTTAAATTTCGCAGTAGAGCTCGGCATATTGACCAATTATATGTGTACCATCTAAAACAAAACTAATGAAAGATAGTGTATTTTGTAAAGCTGTAATAATTTATAATACATTACCGAAACGTATACGAGATTTAACTGAGGCAAGTGTTTTTAAAAAGAACCTTCACGATGTGTCAATAAACGTTATTACAGCCTAAACGAATATGTCAATGATAAAGATAAATAGTGGTGATTAGTAAAAAATAATGTTTCATATTAATTTATTTTGCTTCTACTTTATTTATAATTGTTCCATATATTGTACGCTTTATATAGCAGGACGTGGAGATACTATTTAACTGATGCAATACCTTGATTTGACCTATGATCCACAATAAAGACAATTGTATTTGTATTTGTAAACTCTCTATCATTCTATATCTAATTTTAATATTTTACTTCTGCCTACAGGGGTTCCTGGTTCCTCATCTACGCTGTATTTGTAACAATTTTGTCCTTCGTCAGCACAGTTTTACTCTTCACTTTGAAGGTTCGTTCAACTTTTGTTCCTAGTGATCTTTGGTTTTGCTGTTTTTATTGTGTTTTATATGCAATTTACAATGGCTGAAAAGTTGACGGTCTATTTCAAGGAAGGTGCCATCGCCTATAGACATGAACAGCACCGTGGATATCAGAGAAGACATTAACGCCCCTAGTGTCTTTAATGGGTAATTCCTGAAGACTAAGTTATGACCCTTCCTTACCCGTAGTAGACGTAAGAGGTGACCACCAAAGCCTAACTGCGGTTGCCAATCTGCCTGCCAAGCGTGGCAACTACTGCCAAAAACCCTCAAGAGGAAACCTATGTTCAACAGTGGATAGTTAACAGCTAGTATGATGATGTTCCAACCTTTTCAATGGAAATAAAGTCATGCAAGCTTAACAACTTGGCGACAGAAACACGAAACAAAGACTACTTTTGTACAGTCTTCCTCTGGATATCTGGGAACCAATAACAATACCCTTCTTGTTCCAGGTGTTCCAACATTCCTCCTACATCCTTATATTCCTGCTGATGCTGCTGTTCGGATTTACCATCATCACGTTTGCCTTCATGCTGACGCCGTTCTTCGATCGAGCCAGGGTAAGGAAATTTTGGTCATGTTACTTATGTCATTGTTATGGTTTAAATACTTTTTGATAGTTAGTTTTTTTATTGTCCATTAAGTATATATCTATTGCCATGTAGTCCCGGCATAGAACAGGCCAGCTCTTCCATTCCCGTGGATGTCGTAAAAACCAACTAAAAGAGGGCGAGGGACGGGCAGCAGCGTCCCTCTTAAAATATCTCTAAGGCCTAACAGCGGTTGCCAGTCCGCCTACCAAACGTAGCAACTATTGGCAAAACCCTTCAAGGGGAAGGTTTATGTTCAGCAGTGGCCAAAAGCTGATATGACGATGATGAAGTACCTATTATTCAACTAACATCTTGATGAAATTGTCTTGCCAGTAACTACATCACTCGATTTCTCTTTTTGGCTTTCCTGTAATGTTACCTGTAAACTTTACTATCTGTTCAATTGTTTTAACGTGATTGAAAAACTTCCTAACTTTCTCTAATAAAAAGGAAAGATTTGATTTTTGATTCTAAACAAAAAATTTAATAATTAAAAAAACACTTGATCTATTTTAAAATTCTTCCACCTATAGAAAGCTACATTATCAGCGAATAATATGGATTATGCTCTATTAAAAAAAAACAGTGAGAAGCCGGCACAGTTTGCTAGCATTAAAAATGTTCGTTGTCCCAGACGGCGGGCATCCTGGGCAGCTTCGCCGTGAACCTGATGAGCGGACTGTACTTCATCCAAGTGTTCGTGTCGAACGCTGACTCGCTCGCCTTCTGGTTCGTCTCGCTCATCAGCTCCAGCTGCTACGCGCTCGCCATGGACAAGGTGCGCTGGACAGTTCAAAATATTTTAATGGACGATGATTGAATGGTGCACCTGCCTATTAGGCTTACCTAGCGCCCCAATCATCAAGAAAAAAGGTTTATTTTTTTAGGGTAACCCCTCCAGTGCTAACGGTATACGCTGGCGGGGCACCAGTGAGGAATGATAGGTGAAAATGAAAAGGCAGGTCACTTAGCCCATCGAGATGAATACACTTGGAATTCAGCGCGATTGTTTCCAGGGGGACCACGTGGAAGTCGACCTGACAGGGTATATTGGTAGCAATGAGAATGGTAGTCCGCATTCCTAACAATCTCTTCCCTCAACGAGACACCAGTGGCAGATAGGTGAAAATGAAGCAGGTCAGTTTACCCATCATGACGATTTCCACAACTACTAACCACGTTATTTTCCAGGCGGAACCCCGTAGAGGTTCACTTGATAGAGTATATTGCGAGCAATGGGGCTGTTAGACCCCATTACTAACAATCCTCTTCCCTCCAGGAAGAGGTACTCCCTTTAACTGACGTGCCAATAAGCAGTGTTTAAGGTCTCTAGCGGTTCCTCTAATAGATGCGAAAGATCATCGGGGGTCTTTTATTTTTTCTTATAGTGTCTCTGGTTATTACACCTCTGTGCGTCGTTGGTTGTAAAACCCTGCTAAAGCCAGTCTTGCACCTATGCTTATGCTATACAAGGATGGAGATCTAATAGAATATTAAACAATGAAAATGAAGTCAATAAACTTATCGTGACAGATTCACTCGGAATTAATCACGATAGTTTCCAAAAGGAACTGCGTGGATATCGATTTAAAAAGATGTATTGCTATGAATGCGAACTAACATCCCAATTTATGGTATAAACCAGCCTTTCCCAAAGTGGGCGATAACGCCCCCTTGTGGGCGCTGCAGGCCTAAAGGGGAGCGGTAAGAGACCCAGAAAAAAAATGTGGGCGTTGTGTAGAGACTTGGAGGGTGGTTTGTTGATCTTGAAGTAATAGTGGTTTTTAAGTAGGTGAAAAAATGGGGGCGCTAAAAAATAATTTATTTTCAAAGTGGGCAGTAGACAAAATAAGTTTCGAAACCTCTGGTATAAACACTAGTCCCCTATTACTAACAGTTGCTTCCCTCACCCCCTCCCCCTAAAGGCTTTAGCGTCAAGGTCATCTGAAATAATAATAAATGCAATACCACCAGGCGCTGGTGCTGGACATGGCGGGCGTGGGCGTGACATGGGAGAACCTGTGGAGCGGACCTGGCGTGCCGTTCGGCGGAAGCCTCATCATGATGGCGGTGGACACGGTGCTCTACGGGCTGGCGGCCTACTGGCTCGACGCCGTCATACCCAGTGAGTGTTGGCCTGTCTACGTACGTACCTACTGGCTTTGACCACTGACTTCGTCGGTGAGACCAGGATCTGTTAATTAAGCTAGATAAATAGCAGCTGTGTTGCATGATTTTGTCTGATTTTGAAGTATGACATATATCAGTATTTCCAAAGTACAGATAGATAGATAGATACTCTTTATTGTTTCCTCCAAAAGATTACAATAGTAAACTTATTATAAATATAAATAATTACAAGAAATAATCACAGTGAGAAAACAATGGGCGACCTTATCGCTAAGAGCGATCTCTTGCAGGCAAACTTTGGATGGAGAGGAGTAATTATAAACAATTTGGTGGGAGGCACGATGAAAAATTTTGTTAGTTCTAAATATGGGAGATGTGATACATATAATAATATAAATATTATAATATAAATATTATCAGAGATAAATATTAACATGTTAGACTAAGATTTTTAGTCCTCAGGAATGGTAAATCATACCCCTCATGATTTGCCATTCCTGACGACTTAGCGTCACAGAGTATTCTGCGATATCCATGATACTGTTCCTGTATATAAGCGAAGTTGTCACTTTCCATCAGGTGGGCTTTCAGCTTATTTGCCGTTCTACTTCTGGTAGTTATTTTTTTTTTATTTATTTATTACACTACTGTTATATGGATTCATACTTAATAGACAAATATAGAACAAGTTGACGCATATGTACATTTCAGACATTGTATTAGGAGCAAGAGAGATAGACATCCTATTTTTTTTTTTGATGGGTGAAAATGGTATGGTTACCCCGCCTGCGCTAACGGGATACGCTAGCGGAGCACCAGTGAAGGGTGATAGATGAGAATGAAAACAGGCCAGTTAGCTCATCATGATGAATTCATCAGGAATTAACCATGATAGTTTCCAGGGAGGACCGCGAGAGGGTCGACCTGGTTGGGTATATTGCTAGCAATGGGATTCTCAGTCTCCATTACTAACAATCCCTTTCCCCCCTAGACATCCTATTAGGACACCAACAATAGTGGTGATCAATCTTCGAGTGGTGGCAGTCAGTCAGTTGGCGGAATTAAACAAAATAATTCTAATCAGATCATCTGTCAAAAAAATTTGTTGCCATTAATCTTTACAGGTGAATACGGCATCAAACAGAAGCCATGGTTTTGCCTGCTGCCGTCTTTCTGGATCGGGAGCAGGCGAGGGCGGGTGTCGGCCATACACTTCCATTCGAACGGCGAGGCGACACACAACAAGGATATCGAACCAGTGCCAAGGTATCGACTTTATCTTCACGCGGTCTTTCTGTGACACCATCGTGGTTCCCTCGTGGAACCATAGTGCTACTTGAATTTGCTAGCACGACCAACGGACCTTAGAACTGACTTCGTCTTTAGTTATATATTCTTCCATAATAACCCCTGCCTTTCCCGCGAGTGTCATAAGAAGTGACCAAGGGAACTTGATGGTAAAATAAATGGTTTGTAAAATAAACCTATGGCTCACTACACGTTTTGGGAGACTGTAAGTGTGGTCGAGGGATGGGCAGGAGTGTTCTTCTTAAAACATCACCATTTTATCTGGAAGTGTGCTATTTTATTGATTCCTTTTTTTTTTAAATCGCATTCAATTTAGTTTGTTTGTGATGCCAGAACAAACATACAGACAGACAAAGACAAAATTTCTCAAAATCATTGTTTTAGCCTCTATTAATGTCTTACTAACCCTAAAATACCTGAAGTTTTAATTTTCATACCGGGGTTATAAATCACATTGGGCGCCTACAATCGATTTCATTTTAATATTTGGCTGTTTACATGTTACCAAATTTTTTTTTTTTCAAAATAAATATATAAAAATATCGTTTTGATTTTTTTACTATTTTATCCCATTAGTAAACACAGTAAAGGGTACATTTATGTATATATTTTTAATTTAATTTTAAAAAATCAAGCTTTTAAAGCTTAAGATCTTTCTTATTAATTTTCCATATCTCCCTATGTACAGACATCGTCTTCTTACAATTTTATATAGTAAAATATTCTCTACACCTGAACAGAGAGCTCCAAGAGAAAGAAGCCATCAGGATTGTGGGGCTCCAAAAAAGCTTCAGGCACTGCCGTAAGCCTGAGATCAAAGCCATCGACGGCATCGACCTGAGCATCTACGAGGGCCAGATCACGGCTGTGCTGGGCCACAACGGTGCTGGCAAGTCCACGCTGTTCAATATCCTGACAGGACTGACCTCGCCCACCGCTGGGACCGCTTATGTTTATGGACTGGATGTTAGGTAAGCTTGTTTTGTTTTTAACAGAAAGAATGGTCTATACTAACATTATAAAGAGGGGGAGGAAAGGGATTGTTAGTAATGAAGACTAAGAATCCCATTGCTAGCAATATACCCGACCAGGTCGACCTACTCGCGGTTCCCCCTGGAAACTATCATGATTAATTCCTGATGAATTCATCATGATGGGCTAACTGGCCTGTTTTCATCCTCATCGATCACCCTTCACTGGTGCCCCGCCAGCGTATCCCATTAGCGCTGGCGGGGTTACCACTCCATTTTCGTCCAATAAAAAAAAAACTTTATAAAGAGGAAATATTTGATTGTTTGTTTGTTTGTAATGGATGACTAAAAAACTGCTCAAATGATTTTAAATATTCTTTCTTTCTTCTCTTTTCTTTCATCTATAGAAAACTACAATATCAGCAAGTAATATAATCTACACTTCTAATAAATCTGTAGAGAGGTCAATTCTGTACATGAAATATATTTCCAAAATAACTATCAGCGGGGTGATTAGTGATCGATACTGATGCCAAAAATGCAATCAATAAAAATTTTGTCTGTCTGTCTGTATGTTCGTAATAGAAACAAAATCTACTCGACGGATTTTAACGAAACTTGGTACAATTATTCTTCATACTCCTGGGTGGGTTATAATATACTTTTCATCACGCTACGATCAATAGGAGCAGAGCAGTGAAGGGAAATGTTAAAATTATCCACCCGTGCGAAATTTAGCCGGATCACTAGTAATTTATATATCAAAAATTAAATACAAACATGTGAAACACACACACACACACGCACACGCACACGCACACGCACACGCACGCACGCACACACACACACACACACACACACACACACACACACACACACACACACACACACACACACACACACACACACACACACACACACACACACACACACAACACACACACACACACACACATTGTATTTATGTTACGTGAACTTTTTATTAAAACTGTAATCTCGAAATTTTAATGTTTTATGGTTTTATCTATAGATAGATAGATACTCTTTATTGTTTCCTCCAAAAGATTACAATAGTAAACTTATTATAAATATAAACAATTACAAGAAATGATCACAGTGAGAAAACAATGGGCGGCCTTATCGCTAAGAGCTATTTTTTCTAGGTAGCCGTCTCTATAGCCTTCTCTTTGGATGAAGAGAAACAAATATAAACAGTTTTTTTGATGGGTGAAAATATACAATAGGCAACCCCGCCTGCGCTAACGGAATACGCTGGCGGAGCACCAGTGAAGGGCGATAGATGAGAACGAAAACAGGCCAGTTAGCCCATCATGATGAATTCATCAGGAATTAACCATGATAGTTTCCAGGGAGAACCACGAGGAGGTAGACCTGGTATATACCCAATATTGCTAGCAATGGGATTCCTAGTCTCCACTACTAACAATCCTTTTCCCCCCAATACAAACAGTTTGATCCATACACTATGAAATTTCCAGGGATCCAAACGACATGCACGAAATTCGGCAGATGATAGGCGTGTGCCCACAACAAGACGTGCTTTTTGATCTGCTCTCCGTAAAGGAACACCTACAGTTCTTTGCTGCTGTGAAAGTAAGTTTGTAATAACTACATACATACATATCTGTCACGCCTGTCTCCCATTAGGGTAGGCAGAAACAATGGAACGCCAGATGTTTCAATTCCAACAAACCTCTTTCGCTTCCTCCACATTTATCAATCTTTTCATACACGCTCGCCGGTTACGGGTACTTTTAATTTGGCCCTTCTTCAGCACGTCGTCTACTTGGTCGACATACGTCCGTCTAGGGTGACCCCTACCGACATCTCCATTCATTCTTGCTCGATAAATCTCTTTAGTAATTCTTCTTTCATCCATAATTTTATATATCAGCCGTCAACTAACTGCTGAACAAAAACCCTTATTAGGGGGTTTGCTAGTAGTTGCCAAACTTGGCAGGCGGGTTGGCAATCGCAGTTAGGCTTTTAGATATGCTTTAAGAGGGACGCTGCTGCCCATCCCTCGCCCTTCTTTAGTCGCCTCTTACGAGACACACTGGAAAGGAAGTGATGGGTTTCGAGTAATCGTTTAGTATGTAATAGATTTAAACTTATTATTTAAAAGAATATAAGAAACAATTGCGAAAAAAAGACTCATAAAATAGAAAAATAAAAATGTTAAATTAGTCGATCTCTCTAAAAAATATTGCGTAGTGCTCTGTTATTTTATTGTTTATATCTGTTTTCTTTTAACCAATCGTTCTATTAAGAATTAATAGGATCTTTGGTACTTGATCTTACCAGATATCTTTGATTTTACCAGAGGTAGACTTTATACAAAAGTCGTTTGCTTGGACACCTCTGTCCCATTCGTGTTTCAACCGTGAAGCAGTTGTGTTTGCATGGCTGTGTTTCGGTTTGAAGGGTGGGATGTGGCAGTGAATTTACAGGGTACACAGGAATAATACCTGAGTCCTCAGGAATGGCAACGCATGGGGGGTATCATGGGCGAAACAGTATACTCTGTTATGTCCATAGTACTGCTTATGTCTATAGGCGACGGTTACCACTTTCCACCAGGTGGGCCGTCAGCTTGTTTGTCATTCTAAGTTGCATAAAAAAGCTGACGACCTGATATAAAAAGATTTTTTTCCAGATTTAAAACTTTTTGCAAACTGCTTTAGATTTATGCCTATTTTGATCGATTCGTAACGTCATGTTTAAATTGTAGGGTATACCACGCAAGAGGATACCAGACGAGATACACAAGTCGTTATCAGATGTAGGCCTTCTGGACCAGGCTGGAGTGTTCTCGAAGCATCTGTCGGGCGGTCAGAAGAGGAAGCTCAGCATAGCAATCGCTTTCATCGGTGATCCCAAGGTAAGAACCAGAGAGAGACTGTACTATAAGTACCTCTGTCCCGCTCATGCTTCCGCAGTCCATATGGAAACAGGGCTTGTATGATTTCGGTTTGAAGGTTGATATATGGCATTGAAAGGTTCAGAAACCACTTTTTTTTATACCACTGAGGTGGTAAACAAGCATACGGCCCACCTGATGGTAAGCGTTTACCGTAGCCTATCTGGTATTGTAGGCGAACTACAATACCAGAGGCATTGTTACTATATTGGGTGCCTCATTCCCAAACATGGTCTGCCGTGAAGCAGCTGTACTTTTTTTTTAATGGACGATAATGTAATGGTAACTCCGCCTGTGCTAATGTTATATGCTGGCTGGGCACCAGTGAGGGACGATAGGTGAGGATGAAATCAGGTTAGTTAGCCCATCGTGATGAATACACTTGGAATTTAGCACGATGATTTCCAAGGGGCCCTCGCGGAGGGTATATTGCTAGCAATGGGACTGGCAGTCCGCATTACTAACAATCCCTTCCCCCCAGCAGCTGTACTTGCATGTGTGTGTTTTGAATATGGCAAAGAAATTTCAAAGTATGGCGTAACACCATAATCCTCAAAAACAAGCTTGAGGGATACCATGAGTGTCTTCTATAATATACATGGTGCTTTTTTTTATACAACTTAGAATGGCAAACAAACTGACGGCCCACCTGATGGAAAGTGGTAACCGTCGCCTATAGACATGAGCAGTACCATGGACATAACAGAGTATACTGTTTCGCTCATGATACCCTCCATGCGTTGCCATTCCTGAGGACTCAGGTGTTATTCCTCTGTACCCAGTAAATTCACGCCATATCCCACCCTTCAAACCGAAACACAGCCATGCAAACACAACTGCTTCACGGTTAAAATGCGAATAGGACAGAGGCACCCAAGAAATCGACTTTTGTACAAAGTCTCCCTCTGGCCTGCTATTCATGTCTATAGGTAACGGTTGCCATTTTCCATCAGATGGACCGTCAGTTTGTTGGCATATTAAATGTCAGACTCGTAAAAACTCAATTTCAGATTATAATACTGGACGAGCCGACAGCAGGCGTGGACCCGGTGTCCCGGAGACAAACCTGGAGGATCCTGCAGCGAGCGAAACGCGGGAAAGTGCTGCTCCTCACCACGCATTTTATGGACGAAGCTGATATACTGGGAGATCGGAAGGCCGTCATCAGCAAGGGAAGGGTAGGTCTCTAAAGACTAGCTCGAATTAGTCTATTAAGTTAGTTGTATAGTTAACTAGCTTTTACCCTTGACTTCGTTCACGTGTCCAGGTATAATTATGGACCGGGATAAACAGTAGCCTGTATCCTTTTACATCCCTTATAGTACGTATATACTAAAATGTACCTTATTTTATTTTATTTTATTTTATTTATTCTTCATTGTACACAAAAGGTTATTGAAATGTAAAAACAAACATAATAGTGCACAAGGGCGAGCTTATCTCCAATAGAGATTTCCTCCAGCAAACCCAATATGAGAAAACTGACAGTTCATTAGTAGTTACAGTCATACATGTGTACCAATCGACTTCAATGTTATAGTTAAAAATAAATAAATAAATAAATATATATATATATATATATATATATATATATATATATATATATATATATATATATAAGTAAATACATATAAATAGATAGATATATATTATATATAATACACAAATATAATAAGTACGTACATCAGCATTGTGAGAGGTAATAATTCTTCAGACGCGATTTGAAAATCCCAATGCTTAGGCTATTTCTAATTACATGAGGAAGTGTGTTCCATAATCTAGTTGCAGCCACAGCAAAAGAGTGATTGGTTATTAAATCTGCATATTTTAATTATATCTGCATCGGGGATGAAAAGGGGATTAGGCCCAGAATCGACCCCATAGCACATTGTACAAAAGTCGTTTGCTTGGGTACCTCTGTCCCATTCGTGTTTCTACCGTGAAGCAGTTGTGTTTGCATGGCTGTGTTTCGGTTTGAAGGGTGGGATATGGCGTGAATTTACAGGGTACAGAGGAATAACATCTGAGTCCTCAGGAATGTCAACGCATTGGGGGTATCATGGGTGAAACAGTATACTCTGTTATGTCCATGGTACTACTCCTGTCTATAGGCGACGGTTACTACTTTCCATCAGGTGGGTCGTCAGCTTGTTTGCCATTCTGAGTTGTATAAAAAAAAAAAAAAAAAAAAAAACATTGACAATTAAAAAGTGTTACTTCCACCTGTTCTGTGTGTAACATTCATGTAATATATTGCATGGCATGGGCGTTATTGGCTTCCATATTAGTGTATGTGTAAGTATATTGAAATATGACAATTTTCAGGTTCGCTGCGCGGGGACGTCGTTGTTTTTGAAAAACAAATTCGGCATCGGCTACCATTTGACACTGGTCTTGGACGGTAACTATACTCGTGTTATATAAATAAAATATTGTATTCTTAGTCACATATACGTTTTCTTAGGGGTTAGTAATATATAGCAATGGGGGAAGGGGATTGTTAGTAATGGAGACTGAGAATCCCGTTGCTAGCAATATACCCAACCAGGTCGACCTCCTCGCGGTTCCCCCTGGAAACTATCATGGTTAATTCCTGATGAATTCATCATGATGGGCTAACTGGCCTGTTTTCGTTCTCACCTATCACCCTTCACTGGTGCTCCGCCAGCGTATCCCGTTAGCGCAGGCGGGGTTACCATACCATTTTCACACATCAAAAAAAACTAGCGTCCCGCCCCGGCAATATTTTTTTTTTTGTATAACTGACTTTTAACATGTTCGTTATTGAAGCAGATATTGTAACTAAAATATAAAGATATTGCTATATTTTTTTTGACGGGTGAAAATGGTATGGTAACTCCACCTGCACTAACAGGATACGCTGGCGGAGCACCAGTGAAGGATGATAGATGAGAATGAAAACAGGCCAGTTAGCCTATCATGATGAATTCATCAGGAATTAACCATGATAGTTTCCAGGGGGAACCGCGAGAAGGTCGACCTGGTTGGGTATATTGCTAGCAATGGGATTCTCAGTCTCCGTTACTAACAGTCCCTTTCCCCCCGCGGGACGCTAGTTAATTATAAAAGAATAATGTAATATAAAATCTACCATTTAGATTGCTAAGAAAATCTAAACAGTGGACTTGAGAACAAAGTATTTTATTAGTAGAACATGTTGCAGTGCAGTTGCCAAGTCATTATAATTATTATAGAAGTAAAGATGTCTAATATTGATTCGGTTATTATAAACGCTGATAGGTCATTTGATTAGATTAACAATTTATAACAAAGTTGTAGAATAGGCGCTTCTAGTATAGTCACTGACTAAAACAACTGAACAACTGATCTCACAACTTTCGGTAGTGGAACAACTGCGTCTGATTCTGAGTCTGGCAGACTTGGCCTATTTTTACACTTTACGTTTTTGATAGGATGTATGTTTTTTGCCTCATAACTCGGGAGGAAAGGGATTGTTAGTAATGGGGTCTAACTGACTTCATTACTAGCAATACACCCTATCAGGACAACACGGTTCCCCTTAGAAACCATCTTGGTTAATTCTAGTGGAATTTGTCACTATGGCCTAACTTACCTGCTTTCATCGTCACCTATCATCCCTTACTAGTGCCCCGCCAGTGTATACCGATAGCTCAGGCGGAGTTACCATTCCACTGTCACCCATTAACCCCCCCCCCCCCCTCCGAACCTTTTTTTTTCATGACAAATATCAGCGAATATTACTTGCTGATAATTTAGCAATGTAGCTTTCTATAGGTGATCTAGTATTTTGAAATAGATTTAGTATTAGTCCATTCATCATCTTCCAACCCTTACCCCAATTATTATGTTGACATAATATGGTTTTTATTCATATTACAAATAGATTTAGTTTATAGTTTTACGACTAGCCACTGCCTGGCTTAGAATGGCAAACAAGCCGACGGCCCACCTGATGGAAAGTGGTAACCGTCGCCTATAGATATAAGCTGTACCATGGACGTAACAGAGTATACTGTTTCGCCCATGATAGCCCCCATGCGTTGCCATTTCTGACGATTTTAGTGTTATACCTCTGTACCGTGTAAATTCACGCCATATTCCACCCTTCAAACCGAAAGTTGTCATTTCTGAGGACTCAGGTGTTATTCCTCTGTACCCAGTAAATTCACACCATATCCCACCCTTCAAACCGAAACAGCCATGCAAACACAACTGCTTCACGGTAGATACACGAATGGGACAGAGATGTCCAAGCAGACGACTTTTGTACAGCATCCCTCTGGCCCAAATCTTATTGATACATATATATCTGTCACGCCTGTCTCCCATTAGGGTAGGCAGAAACAATGGAACGCCAAATGCTTCGATTCAAACAAACCTCTTTCGTTGCATCTTATTGATATTTAATATTTTTTATCATTTATGTTATTTATTTATTTATTCTTTATTGCACAATAAAATTTTGTACAAATGGCGAGCTTAATGCCACATGGCATTCTCTACCAGCTAATCATTGGGTAAAAACAGAAAGCGTATGAAGGGCAGATGTGGTGGGAAATATGTATATAATATGTTATCTCGCTTTTTTTTGTATATGTATGTTGTAATTCGTTTGCTTTAAGTAAGTAATGCAAATAAATTATCTATCTATCTATTTATTCGATTGTCACTAATGGTGTGGTATGGTGCGCAGGCGCATGCCGCGAGCACCAGATCACGCGGCTGGTGCGCGGGCACGTGCCGCGCGCGGAGAAGGCGCGGCGCCACGGCCGCGAGCTGTCCTACATCCTGCCGCACTACGCCGTCCACCTCTTCCCGCCGCTCTTCCTCGCCATCGAGCACGAGATCCGGGACAAGACCAACCGCCTCGGTAAATATCAACAATTACAGGAAATTATCACACTGAGAAAACAATGGCCGACCTTATCGTCCTCTATCCATAATAGGTCGATAACGCAGACGGGGTCACTATTTCAATTTCACCCATTAAAAAAACCCTTATACATTTCCATTCTTGAGGACTGCTAGGGTGTTATTCAAGTTAAAACAACACAAACAAACAACAAAAATCCCACCAGTATTTGTGATGTTTTTTTTTTTATTTTTACCCTTACTTACCAGGTGTGACAAGTTATGGGGTGTCGATGACAACGTTAGAAGAAGTCTTCCTCAGCTTGGAAGGAGAGAATGCTGAGGAGACGGAGGCTGTGGAGGGAGTGTCCTCGGTGAAGCTGGTCCGAGCTCGTGCGCTCTCCAGGAGTCTATCGTTGCAGAGCAAGACTCTTAGTTATCAGGTACTTGTGTATTCTGGGATTGATATTGTCTTTTATATAGATGTACACTGGAATGCCATAAGCATAGCGTAGCATTGATGATAAGTATAAAGGGAGCTTTTCTTGAAGACTTTTTTATTTTGTATTTTATACAACTTAGAATGGCAAACAAGCTGACGGTCCACCTGATGGAAAGTGGTAACCGTCGCCTATAGACATGAGCTGTACCATGGACGTAACAGAGTATACTGTTTCGCCCATGATACCCCCCATGCGATGCCATTCCTGAGAACTCAGGTGTTATTCCTCTGTACCCAGTAAATTCACGCCAAATTCTAGACTCCTGATGATGCCAGACTCCTATGGTAATCTTATGGTATCCCGAATACCTCAATAGGGAGATTGTTTATTTATTTACTAACTTTTATTCGCGACTTCATCGCGACATGGTGGAGGGATGGGCAGCAGCGTCCCTCTTAAAACATCTGTAAAAGCATAACTGCGGTTGCCAACCCGCCTACCAAGCGTGGCAATTACTGGCAAAACTCCCCTTATGGGGAAGGCTTATGTTCAGTAGTGGACAGTTAAGGGCTTAAATAATAATAATAAAAGTCGCGACTTTGTCCGGGATTTATTAATTGACCGGAATAAAAAATCCTTATAGAGTACATATGTACCAAATTTCATGAGAATTGGTTTAGCCGTTAAGACGTCAAGAAGTAATAAACAAACTTACTTTCCAAATAAGGATTAGTTAGAATGGTGGTAAGAATTAAGAGAAGACATTTAATTGGGAACATTTAATTCAGGAGCTCAACGATAAGGAATCTCAGAAGGCCACATCCTTACCAACACCTCCGGCGTCCCACGCGCTACATTCCACTACTCACGGCGTGGAACACGTCAAGGTATGAATATTTATTTTATTGATTAATTGTTTTTACACCAGAGGGAGTGAACAAAAATAAAGTCGAATCTTGATCTTGAATGTGTTTATTAATTTTGTACAAGAACGTCACAATCGAAAGTGTCAGATAAAAACATTATTTTTCTTTTTTTGTATAAAGGGCCAGCAAAGAGTTTATATACCAGTTATTAATTAAACATTCCGCCACCCAAGGACTACTATAGTCCTTCACAATATAGTAAACAAGTAATACAAAGTGCGATAATAGAAATCAAATTAGTACATAACTGTTAGAAAAAATAACAAATTTTACTTATTCAGTGGCAGAGGGCACAACTTGGCTACAGGTCTCTTAAAGAAACTGTTTTTATATCTAAGTGTAACAACTCGCGTTGTACCATCTGCACCTGGATGTTTATCTACAACTTGACCCAAAAGCCACTTACCAGGTGGTAATTTATCATCTTTCACTAAGACTACAGTACCTAATTCAATATTAGGATGTATTTTTGACCATTTGTATCTATTTTGGAGAGTTGTTAAATACTCTAGTTGCCAACGATACCAAAGAGATTGAATAAATCGTTGAATCATATGCCAACGATCCAAAGTGTTAAGCTTTACTTCTTGTAAAGATTCCTCAGGTACAGCAATTAGAGGACCACCTATTAGGAAGTGACCCGGGGTTAGCGGAGGTTCATCAGGAGAATTGTTCATCAAAGTAAGAGGTCGAGAGTTAACACAAGCTTCGACTTGAGTTAGTAATGTAGAAAATTCTTCAAAAGTTAGAATGGTCTGACCAATTACACGTTTTAAATGTCCTTTGATAGACCTGACTCCGGATTCCCACAAACCTCCAAAGTGTGGAGCACTAGGAGGTATGAAATGCCAAGTTGTGAAATCGTTTGCTAAAAGTTCGGCAATTTCTGTGACTACTTGGGACTTTAAGTTCTTAAAAGTAAGATTTAACTCTCGTGATGCACCAACAAAATTAGTTCCACAGTCACTCCAGATATTCCGGCAATGACCACGGCGAGCAGTAAATCTTTTAAAAGCAGCTATAAATGCAGCAGAAGATAAATCACTCACTAGCTCCAAGTGAATAGCTTTTGTTACAGTACAAACAAATAGACAAACATAGGCTTTACATGTTTTTTTACATCTACCGGGATACAGTTTTAACGTAAAAGGTCCCGCAAAATCTACACCGCTTGTACTAAATGGTCTATCGGGATTGACTCTGTAATTTGGTAAATTACCCATAAATGGTACCTTTGGTACTGCTCTTTGTTTGAAACAAGATATACAATTATTTACAATAGTTTTAACAAGATTTTTTAAACGAATAATCCAGTATCTCTGTCTGACGTAATTTAAGGTAAGTTGCAAACCACCATGCAGAGTTTTAAAGTGTGCATCAGAAACAATTAGTTTAGATAAATGACATTCATTACTTAAAATAATAGGAGACTTTAGATAATTCGAAATCTCTGCGTTAGCTAGTCTGCCACCCACTCTTAGTATCTTTTGTTCATCAAGATACGGATTAAGTGTATATAACTTGCTTCTTTTGTGAATTCGCTTATTGTGAGTTAAAGTTTCAATCTCGTCTTCAAAACTAATAGCTTGTGACCGACGAATACATACAAGCAAAGCATTTTTTATTTCAGAAGCAGTTAAGTAAGAAGTACAATCCCTTTTGATTGAATTAATTTTGTTTTTACAGCATTGAAAAAATCTTAAACAGAACGCTGTTACACGGATCAACTTTGAAAGCTTTGAATATTTGTTTAGATAGTCAGTAATATCATTATTTTCAGTAGTACAAATGTGAACTTTAACTTTTGTTTTTATTTCTAAGTCTGTTTCAGGAATATTTATATCATTATTAACAATATCATTGGGTTGACTTAAAAAATCAGGGCCGTTCCACCATAGTTTTGACTGTCTCAAATCATTCGGACTTAAACCTCGAGAGCCTAAATCTGCAGGATTATCAAAGGTGTCAACATGACGCCATTGACTGCTATTTGTGACAGTTAAAATTTCTGCTGTTCGATTAGCAACAAATGTTGTCCAAGTACCAGGTGTTTTGCGTAACCACGCCAAAACTATAGTAGAATCAGTCCAAGCGAACACACAATTATTTTGTATTTTCAAAACAGTTTTAAGACTGCTCAACATCTTGGCTAATAAAACAGCACCACAAAGTTCAAGTCGTGGCAACGTGATTTGTTTTACTGGAGCTACACGTGTTTTTGCAAAAACTAAATGAACATTAACGTTTTTGCCATTCCAAACCCTGATATAGACAACAGCAGCATAAGCAGCACAAGATGCATCGCTGAAGCCATGTAATTCTACTCTAGTAGTAGTATTTAAAATACTGAGCCATCTTGGAAAGGGAATGATTTGCATGTGAGAAAATTTATCTAGGTAAGTAAACCATTCAGTTTTTAATTCTAGTGGTAGCTCCTCGTCCCAATCCAATCCAGCTAGCCATAATTTCTGCATGAATATTTTAAGAACAATAATAGAAGGTGCTAACCAACCAAGAGGATCAAAGGACTTAGTTATCGCAGAAAGAACAGTTCGTTTAGTGACATTGTGGGATTTAAATTCTAAATTTAATGTAAGTTCAAAGTTGTCAGTTTGTGAATTCCATATAATACCTAAAGCTTTAATAGTGTCTTCTACTTTAATAGTGACTGTACTTAAAGAATCTCTTTTGTCGTTCGAAATTTGATTCAATACTAGTTTACTATTAGACGACCATTTGTGCAAAGGAAAGCCACCTCGAGCTAATAACTCAGTTAACCGATTTTGAAGAAATATTGCACTTTCCTCTGTTGACGTACCTGTTAACAAATCGTCCATGTAGAAGTCTTCCTTCACAATTTCAGCTTCTCTAGGAAACTCACCACATTCATCTTCAGCAAGTTGGTGCAATGTACGGATAGCTAAAAAAGGAGCACAAGACGTACCATAGGTTACGGTAAGTAATCTGTACTCTTGAATAGGATCATTGAGAGATTCACGCCATACGATTCTTTGTAGATCTATATCTTTTTTAGATACAAGTATCTGTCGATACATCTTCTGTATATCTGCAACTAAACATATTTTGTGTTGTCTCCATCTAGTAATTAAGTATCGAATATCTTGAAGAAGAGGAGGACCGATTAACAGTTCATCATTTAATGATTTTCCATTTGCAGGTACAGCACTACCATCAAAGACTACGCGCAACTTTGTACTCAAGCTCGACGGCCTAAGGACAGCATGGTGAGGTAAGTAATATATATTTTTATTATTAGTATTAAGTTCATTTTCAGGTATCATCTCCATATGTTCGTGTGACAGGTATTCATCCATAAAATTAGTATACTGATTTTTAAATTCAGGTTTGTGTAAAAATCTCTTCTCCATCTGTTGCAGACGATTAACAGCCAAGGTTTTTGAATCACCAAGACTTGTGGAAGGAAATTCTTTAAATGGTAAACGAACTACGTATCGACCATCATCATTACGTGTGTAAGTATTTTTATAGTGTTCCTCGCATTGTATTTCTGATGCGGACATAGGTTTTTTGTGGGGAACGTGCTCTTCGATCTCCCAAAACTGCCTAAGTAACTGATCCACCTCCAATTTATTATGGGCTACAACCATATTGTGTACTTGTGTAACAGTTTGTGAAACGCTTCCAGCCAGCAACCAACCCAGGCGAGAGTTAAGAGCAACGAGAGTGTTGTGTTTATGTATTCCATCGAGAATTATGTGAGCATGCACGTCGGCACCCAATAAAACATCTATAGGACTCGGCTTGTGAAAATCAGGATCAGCTAGATCTAATTGCATTGATGAAGGCCAAGTACCTTGTGGAAATTCTCGAGACGGTAGTATTGAAGTTAGTTTTCTAAGTACATAAGCGTTAACTTCAATACGTGAAAGTGATGGGTTTTTACAATGAATTGTGAGTGTTACTATAGACTTCGTAGTAACTTCTTGTGAGTTGGATATTCCAGTGATTTTACCAATTACAGGTGTGCGATCAAGATTCAACAGTTGTACAGCTGCTTCAGTAACAAAAGAAGCCTGAGAGCCCTGGTCTACAAGTGCCTTGAGAACGTAAGTAGAGCCATTCTTTGCCTTTACTTTAATTTGAGCTGTAGGTAAAATAATTTGTTTATTATTTGTATCAGGTTTCGTGTTAGCAGTATGACAAGACGTAGAGGGACTCTGTACTGACTCATTTCTCTCAGTTGTAATCTCTGGTTTGTTAAGAGTTGTTAAATGCAGCAAAGTGTGATGACGTCGTCCGCATTTCTTACAGGTTGTGCTTTGCCGACATTGTTTCACAGAATGACCCTTAATCAAACAGTTGAAGCAGATGTTGTTCGTTTTTATAAAATGTTGACGTTCTGATACGGTAAGTGTAGCAAATTTCTTACAATGACAAATGTAATGGTTCTGTGAACAATATGTGCAAGTACTATTTACTTCAGTAACGTAAGTTTTGACAGATGTAAATTTTTGTGGTGTGTATATCTTCTTTGACAATTCTTTAACTTGAGTTGAACTAATCATTTCTAGTGTTCTGAATCTATTCTCCAAGAAAGAAGCTAAATCGGTATAAGTAGGAATCTCAGTAGAATTACCAAGAGACTGCTCCCAAAGTTTATGTGATTCGGAGTCTAACTTTCCGACAATAACATATACTAAAATAGCATCCCAGTTAGAAATACATATGTTGAGATTTTTCAACGAGTCAAGACATTGACTAGTAGTGTCTAATAATTCTTTGAGACTTTTAGTTGATTCGCCAGCTAACTTCTTTTGACTTAATAAGCGATTCAGTATGTTGTTGACAATAATCCTCTTGTTGTCATATCTTTCTTCCAGCTTTTTCCATGCATCGAGATAATTAGCTTCGGTAAGTGTGAAATTCTTTAATAATTCTGCTGCTTCCCCAGTTAAACTAGACTTAAGGTAATGATGCTTTTCAATTTTAGACAAACTGTTATTGTTATGTATTAATGAAATATATAAATCTCGGTAGCTAATCCAATCATTATAATCACCAGAAAATACTGGAAGGGGTATCGGAGGAAGATGTGGTCTCGAGTGTGAAGATGATGCGATGGTGATGGTGTTATCATCATCAGTTTTAATTGATTTTGTTTCATGTTCATATAACCAATCTTTTATCCAGATCTTGAGATCTAAGTAAGCCTCTTCAGTAGAGTTATAATTTTCCTCTAGATCGAGATTATATGATTTTAAATCCGACTCTGAATATGTAGTTGTAATGTACTCATATTGCTTATTATAAGACGACCAGTACTCACATAGCATCTCTAAACGTGCATCCAAATATCCTCTTGTAATTTTAGCTCGAGCGCACTTCTTCGTGTTAGTAAGTAATTTCACAATTTTATTTGAATTGTCCAACAACATTGTAATACGTGAACTAATATTTTCTGTCATTGTGATATGCAAACAACAAAGTCTGATATATATATGTGAAAAAAGTATTGTACACTGAAGTTGTGAATATTTATGCGTTTAGTACTGCACTATATTTATTTACTAAATTATGCGGCTATCGAAGGACCAAATGAACAAAAATAAAGTCGAATCTTGATCTTGAATGTGTTTATTAATTTTGTACAAGAACGTCACAATCGAAAGTGTCAGATAAAAACATTATTTTTCTTTTTTTGTATAAAGGGCCAGCAAAGAGTTTATATACCAGTTATTAATTAAACAGGGAGACTGTACAAAAGTCGATTGCTTGGGTACCTCTGTCCCATTCGTGTTTCAACCGTGAAGCAGTTGTGTTTGCATGGCTGTGTTTCGGTTTGAAGGGTGGGTGGGATATGGCGTGAATTTACTGGGTACGGAGGAATAATACCTAAGTCCTCAGGAATAGCAACGCATGGGGGGTATCATGGGCGAAACAGTATACTCTGTTATGTCCATGGTACTGTTTATGTCTGTAGGCGACGGTTACTACTTTCCATCAGGTGGGCCGTCAGCTTATTTGCCATTCTAAGTTGTATAAAAAAAAGAAGCATACGGGTCACCTGATGGTAAGTGACTACCGCCGCCCATGACCACCCGCAACACCAAAGGCATTGCAGGTGTGCTGCCGGCCTTTTAAAAAGGAATAATTTAATTAAACTCATCTCCATTCCAAGGTTGCTTAATAAAGATACCAGAGGAAGACTTCGTACAAAAATCGTCTGCGTACCTTTTCCCTTATACAGCCGTACCGGGGCCACACCCCCGGTATAAAATAAGCTACCCCTTCCTTTCCCATGAATATCGTAAGAGGCGACTAAGGGAATTTACCAGTCGAGGGATAGACAGCAGTGTTCCTCTTAAAACGCATTACTTGCCCTTTCAAATTGCATAAAAACATTCGTCGAATAAAACCATCTAGCATGTAACTTAAGCTTCAGAATTGTGTCCATTGCCAGGTGACTCCCGAAGCGCCAGTGTCAGTAGACACCCTGGGCGAGACGGTGAAAACCAACCCGTCCTGCTGGCGAACCTTCTGCGCCCTCGTGTACATCCGAACGGTGAGGATGATACGAGACCCATACAAGTTGTACGTGATGATCTTCCTACCTATCAGTAAGTAATTTTTTATTTTTATTTTATTTTATTTTACTTTGAAAGGGAAACATACAATATCTAAAACATATAAAATAGTATACATAACCATAACACAAATCAGTGAAGTTTCCACAATAAACTGAACCAAATAATCGAGAGCAGATGATTATTTGATATTATATATGATATTGATGAACATAAAAATATATATAATAGTATATACATACACACACACACACACACACACATACACATACATATACTTAACAATAAAAAAGAAAATCATTGATAAACTTCATAAAGGACATTTCAATGATTCTGTTCACGATCTGGTCAATGGCTAATGAGTCGTGGAAATTTAGAATTTGTCTTGATGAAGAAACTTTTTAATGGATACTTGCATTAACAATTTATATTGTTTGGCTTTTAATTTTACGTAACCTGTTGCCTTAGATTATGTAGATAGGGTATCGAGTCTCAAAAATGGATCTACTTTTTGTCAACTAATTGTCAAATTAGCCGACTCGTTTGTTTTTATCAGTGTTCTATGTACTTACGCACACGATGTATCTTGACGTATCTATATTTAGTTATTTAATAAACAAAATGAGTGTTTACGCATTAAAAAGATGCTAAAATTATAGGACAAAATAAATATAGAAGTTATAAAAGAATCTTTCATAACAATTTAACACACAAAATTGTATGAAAAAGTTGACCCGTTCTTCTCGAGCATTTGTTTGGAGACACTCTATCTGTATAATCTAAGTCTGTTACCACGTTTATTTTAAAAAGGTTATACTTGTTGGTAAAATAAATCTTTTTTTTCTCTTGTTTCATTCTACTAATTTTACAATATATATTTTTTTTACAGTTTCATGCGCCCTCGGCCTTTATATGAAGTCACGGCAAATAGTATTTTTTCGAATGCAGCCCCTCACTCTCAGTCCCGACGCCTATTTCAACAAAACCCCAATCGCAATACATAGCGAGCAAAACAATTACAAAGAAATATCAGATTTGCGGGCCTCATTAGAGCTCCTTGGGGCACACCCTATTGTAGATTTTAATGGGAGCTTCGCTAGTTTGCTGGACATGGAGAATTTTGGAGCGTTTAGTTTGAAAGATAGTCTCATCCCATATGGGAAAATTATGG
Source organism: Galleria mellonella (assembly GCF_026898425.1). Lineage (NCBI taxonomy): Eukaryota > Metazoa > Arthropoda > Insecta > Lepidoptera > Pyralidae > Galleria > Galleria mellonella. The sequence goes on from NW_026442155.1 coordinate 813,231, forward strand.
CCTACTATAATAGCACATATACGCACAGTTTGCCTATCATCATCAATTTATTGGACAATAGTATTTATAGGTACGTATGAGTGTTGTTAATGTTTATAATTAATTATTAAAAGTAGAAAATAGAGAAAGCAAAATACTAGGCCACTTTATACGACATGATAATTTTATAGAGCATATTAGAAGGAAAAATAGAGAGCAAAAGAGGAAGGAGAAGACCGAGGAATAACTACATGGGACAGATAAAGAAAACATTAGATGTCATGTCGTATAGGGAGATCAAAGATATGGCATGGGATAAAGCTGAGTAGAAGAAAATGTATGAATTATAATATTAGAAAATGTCTGATATTACTGCAGCTAACAGTATACCGCCTTGGCATAGAATAGGCCATCTCTTCCTTTCATGTGGGTGTCGTAAAAAGCTACTAAGGGAGATCGAGGGATGGGCGGCAGCATCTCTCTTAAAACGTCACCAAAGCCTAACTGCGATTGCCAACCTGCCTGCCAAGCATGGCAAATACTGGCAAAACTCCCCTTATGGGGGAGGCTTATATTCAGCAATGGACAGTTAACGACCAAAATAATAACAGTATATGGTTCGTCAAAACAAATGCAGAGATGTTTCTTTAGGGTCGATAACGAGCAGGTATTGCCTGAGCCATTGCAACCATCGTTAATGGACTACCTTACCATCAAGTGACTGTATCTTTGTTTGCCATCACAGTATTATAACAAAAGACTCAAATTTGCAGGGTATTAATGTCAACGTCGGGTCTCCTGGAGAGCTTTAAGCCGATCGAGGTGCTGACGCACCCGTTCCAGCAGACGGAGCAGCAGGAGGAATTCAACGTGGGTAACGTGGTGTGCGCGATATTCATGGGCATGATCTTTGCCCTTGTGCCGGTCACGCTCGCCGTCGACATCGTGTACGATCGGGAGGTTGGTACCTTTATGTTACACTAGCGACTTGTATATGGGAGCTACGAGCTAAGGATCGGCTACAATGGAGAGCTCTGACAAAATCAAAAATGAATTTAGCAATGTCATGTCTTTCTCAACTGGATACAAAGAGAAACGAAGTAAAAGCTCACCCACCAGAAACAATATATTTCACCGTGACTGAAAAAGGTCAGGACACATCGTCATCACTGGCGATCTACCTGACTTGGCACGGTTTTTTGATAAAATACAACCTATATCGCTCGCTAATAATGTAAACTTCTATAGGTGATAGAATTTTCAAAATCGGTTGAGTATCGTTTGAGTTTATCCATTACAAACAAAAAGTCTTGTAGTGGCTTCTATGTTGGCCCTTCAGATTGAAATTCACGCATTGCTACTTGCTGTTCTATTGCAGAAATAACAGTTTGTAAACTATATAAAAAGGCTGAGCTGAATCATACCACAGTATATACATGTATATGCGTATATTAACAAAGATATATTTAAGTATGATTACCTATCTTGTTTAGTACTTATAGTACATTAGGTGCTTTATTCGTGACTAGATGGTAATGTGTTATAAGTCCTGGTAATTTTATCATATTTATAAAATTTCAGATAAAGGCTAAAAACCAGTTGCGAGTGAATGGCCTTTCAATGAGTATGTACTTTCTCACGTACTTCGTGGTACTTATTTTCATCATGATCATCACTAGCGCTGGAGTGCTCGTACTGGTGAGTGTTATTCGTAACTTGATAATATAGTACTTTCAAAAACAGGATTAAATAATGAAAAATAGTTATTAGAAAAAATGGACTCAAGTAATAACAAATAAGTACATAAATGTACATCTTGAAGTTTAAGACTTCAGTGATAGCAAATAAGTACTTCAAGTTTTAATAATTACAAATAGATACTTGAAAAAGCGTGGTTTTGTTTCTGCTTTAATAATAAAATAAATAGCATTTGGAAGACCTCCACAGTTATGCCATGGCAGATACGTATCTTTACATAAATGAAGTTTTTTTCTATGCAACTTAGAATGGTAAACTAGCTGACGGCACACCTGATGGAAAGTGATAACCGTCGCCTATAGACATAAGCAGTACCATGGACATAACAGAGAATACTGTTTCGCCTATGATACCTCCCACACGTTACTATTCCTGAGGACTCAGGTGTTATTCCTCTATACTCTGTAAATTCACTGCCAAATCCCACCCTTCAAACTGAAACACAGCACTGCAAACCCAACTGCTTCACGGTAGACACACGAATGGGACAGAGGTGGCCAAGCAAACGACTTTTGTAAAGAGACTCCCTCTGGTACCTTATCTTTATAATATAATAAAATTGTAATTAGACGATGTCTGTATATAGGGAGATATTTGAGAAAAATCAATATGAAAGGTCTTAATAAGACGAGCAATCGACTTTTGTACAAAGTCTTCCTCTGGTTCTCCCTCTGAAGTTCCATATTCAATGCTTAATCTAGTTAATTTAGAATTTGAACCGTTTACAATGCATGTCGATTTATTTATTATATTCCGATTACGACATACATATAAACGTTAAGATTTTGCATTTTCTGTGGAATGTTTAATTTTTTGATTAGATGCTATCGAAGAGTTTCAGCATATACGAGTTCGACCTAATTGTGTGTATAACATTCTCATTATCCTTTCAGGTGATCCTCAACGACATTCCTAGTCTGACAAACGGTTCGGCCATCACAATGCTCACCGGCTTACTGCTATTATACAGCCCGTCCGCCATTTTGTTCAACACGTGTCTCTCGTACGTGTTTGACAAAATGGACTCCGCACAAAGCATCATGCCGAACATTACCACGTGGGTTGGGGTCATACCGTTCATATTGGTCGCTGTGCTGGACACGTTTAAATGGGGTGAGTTATTCAAGTACATGCCGTGTGGTCCCGACTTAGAATGGGCCACCCCTTTCTTTCCCGTGGGTGTCGTAAAAGGCGACAAAGGCAATTTAATGATTGAGAGATGGGAAGTAGCGTTTCAATTAATCTCCTTCTTATTACCAAAGCCTGTCTGCGATTGCCAACCCGTCTGCCATGCTGTAGTCTCTAGGTAAAGCCTCGGCAGAAAAGACATTCCACAATGTAATTGGTCGCGGGAGGAATCTTCTGTGAATCGTTACTGTGCGCGACCATCCTGGTTCTAAGATGTGATGGATTCCCTACCGATAACGAGCGGTACGATTGTAAAAGTTGACTATGGGCATTATATCAAAAAGTTCTTCAGAACATAATCTTTCATCAGAACATAAGATAACGTTCTTCAATCAGAACGTTATCTTATGTTTTTTTTTGTTTCTGTTTCAGGCAGTGACATAGCGTTCTATCTTCACTTAGTGTTCAGTTTTCTGGATGTCATGTATATACCATACGCCATCATATACTATGTTGATAGGTACGTAGATATATTATTATATACTTTATTATTATAAGATTTTGATTTGACAATATAAAATTGTATAAAAAAAAAAATTGGATTGAAAGAAATTAAGAAAATTGACCTTGTACAAACACCTACAATGATAGCACCCATACAGGGGTTAAAAATAATAAAAAAAAATAACTAAATACTCTTACTGCTGTAGTAATAAAATACTTAAGAGAAGAAAAAATCAATAAATGCGTATTACAGTGCTCTCGGGATAGAACGTGTGCGTGTATGTGCGCGCTCACGCACCTGTATGTGTGTGTGTGCGCGTGCGCGTGCGTGCGTATGTTGCAACATTCACCAACGAGGTCCGTGCTCAACATGTGGTTGAAGTGGACCAACACACGTGGTTCTAATAATAAATATATAAAAATAAATTCAGAAAAGTTAAAAAGCGGATGGGATTTTAACCCGCATTTGGTACGATATGCAGGGACCAGCACTCTTACCAGTTGTACTACCTCTTTTCTAGATGCCCATTCAAAATTAACAACTGTTACGCTTGGCATCTATGCGGAAACACATGGCGTTGTCGATAACTCTAAGGACAGCTTTAAATTACCTAACAAATCACAACGGCTAGTTTTTAGCTAGTAACTTATTGACATTGACTTCACATTAGAAACTTCTAAAATTATCAGTGTTTCTTTACTATATTATACATGTATTATACATATAAACCTGCCTCTTGACACACTCTATCTATTAAAAAGAAAACCGCTTCAACATCCGTTGCGTAGTTTTAAATATCTAAGCATACATAAGGACGGACAGACAGCGACAGCGACTTTGTTTGTTTGTAGTGATAGTGGTTTTGAGTTAGAAAGTATTCCATCCTTATATCTCTAAAAGCGTAACTGCGGTTGCCAACCCGCCTGCCAAGCGTAGCAACTACTGGCAAAATTCCCCTTATGGAGAAGACTTATGTTCAGCAGTGGACAGTTAACGGCTGAAATAATAACAACGTAACGATAATATTAGTGTGAAATGCTAAACTTGTTAATCGTGCACTTGTTTTGTGCCGTCGTGGCGCAGGGTGTACCTGACGTGCAACCTGCGCGGGCTGTGCCCGCAGCCGGCGCTGGCGCAGTACCTGACGGCGGAGGTGTGCGTGCTGGTGGCGGCCATGCTACTGCACGTGCCGCTCTGCGGCGCCGCGCTGCTCGCCGCCGACCGCCTCAAGTCCGGCGGCCGGATATGCTCGGTCGGTACTCGCAACCATACTCCCCGCCTTGAACACGTTTCGTTACAGCTTTCAAGAGATATTCTTTGTAACCACAATTGATTTTAATGTCCCAAACTGTTTATAATTACTCCTCTCCATCGAAAAATTGCCTGCAAGAGATCGCTTTTAGCGATAAGGCCGCCCATTGCTTTCTTAGTGTGATCATTTCTTGTAATTGTTTGTATCCATATTAAGTTTACTACTGCAATCTTTTGGAGGAACCAATAAAGAGTATCTATCTATTTAACTACCAGTTTAAGTTACGTGTAATTAGAATGAGAAAGCGCAACTAGTTTTGAGATCAATTCGTGATCCGTAATCACAAGCAGCTGTTACGCGAGCGCGAGCCTGACTACGCACCTGGCTCGCTAAACGCGAAATTTAGGCAATTGCGGCACCGTCACAGATAAAATAAACGGCGCTCGGGTCTCTTCGAATTCCGAACTCAGCAGGCTCATGATTAAAGATCAAGAATTGGTCCCGAATTTAGTCGAGCTTTCTCGATCTAATTACACGTAAATTAAACCGGTGGTTAGAACATTAAAATATAATGTGGACTTACGATTATTTTAACAACAGAATTTATTTATTTAAAAATTCATTGACCAAGAATAGTATATGACACTTTACTGTTTGATAGGTTTTTACCGCCTCTACGTATTAATATGACGGAGAGAAATAAAACGCACTTAGATCGGATCACTTCTATTTGTAAACAAAAACGGTTACCCGCCAAATATAATTATTATAAAAATCTAGGTATACCCACATACATCTTTTTTTTTGATGAGTGAAAATGGTATGGTTACCCCGCCTGCGCTAACGGGATACGCTGGCGGAGCACCAGTGAAGGGTGATAGATGAGAATGAAAACAGGCCAGTTAGCCCATTATGATGAATTCATCAGGAATTAACCATGATAGTTTCCAGGTGTAACCGCGAGGAGATCGACCTGGTTGGGTATATTGCTAGCAATGGGATTCTCAGTCTCCATTACTAACAATCCGTTTCACCCCTATCCACATACATCACAGATACAAAAGTTGGATGATATATATAATGCTAAACAGCACATCTTGGCTGATAGAGATCGTTTCTAGAAACGAGACTGCCCATTATTTTCACTGCATGATCTTGTAATTTCTGATTCTGCTAAACTTTATAGGTATCTTTTGAACGGAACAATAAAGCGTTTATCTATCCACCTAAATTTATATTCACGTCTATTAGTACATCTCATTTTTATTGTTGACTATCTGATATCCAATTGTTATATTATTTATTTTGACTATTTAAACTAATTGACTGAATAAAATAAATTGTATAACATTCCTTTTTATATTTTAATTAATATTATGTTATTATTATATAATTTCGTAATGTTTAAATGCTGCAAAATTTTTTAAAATGAAGTTATTGTAATTCAATTTTTTCAATATTTGCACGCTTGACCCAAGTAGATTTTGTTAGGGTTTGTTTTTAGAACACAGGGGGCAAACGAGCATGCGGCTCACCTGATGGTAAGTGACTACCGCCGCCCATGATCACCCACAACACCAACGACATTGCAGGTGTGCTGCCGACCTTTTAAAAGGGAATATGCTCTTTTCTTGAAGGTTATGTTGTCGTATCGGTTCGGAAATACTACTGCTGGAAGTTGATTCCAAAGAGTGGTTGTGCGTAGGAGAAAGTGCCTTAAAAAACGCACGGTGGAGGACCGCTACTCGTCCAAATGGTTTTTTTTATAAGACCAAATATTTTATACCCAAAATCGTAGCAAATAAAATTATTATTATTATTATCACAGCGTGGTCGTAAAGCATCAGAGAGCAAAAACGATCTCGAAGCAGACGCCGGCGGAGAAGTGGGAGAAGACGAGGACGTGAGACGTGAACGGCGCCGCGTCGCCAACATACTGAATCAGCCGTCGCAGAACGCGCCCGTTCTCGTCGTGCATGTGAGTTTTTTTTTTTATAATTAGTGATAATGAAACGTTAACCCCACCCGCGCTATCGGTATACACCGGCGGGGCACCAGTGAGGGATGATAGGTGAGAGTGAAGCAGGTCAGTTAGCCCATCGTGACGAGTTCAACAAGAATTGTTCACGATGGTTTCCAGGGGGAACCACGTTGAGGTCGACCTAATAGGGCATATTGCCAGCAATGCAGCTGTCAAACTTCGTTGCTAACAATCTATTGTCATAAAAACCTTATATTAGGCATTTTGTAGCCTGTACTCTCTATTGCTGTGTAGTTCCGGCATAGAATAAACCACACCTTCCTTTCCCATGGGTGTCGTAAGAAGCGACTAAGGAAGCATAATAATCGAAGGATGGATAGCAACGTCCCGTATTAAAACATCACCAAGACCTAACTGTGGTTGTTAATCCACCTACCAAGCGTGACGACTTCTGGAAAACCTCCCTTATGGAGGAAGCTGATGTTCAGCAGTGGACAGTTAATAGCTAATATTCTCTTCTTCTTTTTATTTAAGAGTTTCCTCTTGTCGGTGCAACTAATTCATGCATCTTCCTCCAGCCAGCTCTATCCCAGACCATATCCTTTATCTCCCTATACGACATGACGCCTAGTGTTTCCTTTATCTGTCCCATGTAGTTAATCCTCGGTCTTCCTCTTCCTCTTTTGCCCTCTATCTTTTCTTCTATTATGCTCTTAAAAAAATCGTCATGTTGTATAAGGTGGCCCAGCATTTTGCCTCTTCTATTCTTTATTATTTCAACCAATGTTCTCTTCTCGTTCACTCTTTTTAGGACTTCCTCGTTCGTTAGTTTTTCTGTCCAGCTTATCCTTTCCATTCTCCTCCATGTCCATCCACATTTCGAATGCCTCAAGCATCTTTCTTTCCTTCTGCGTCATTGTCCGACGATTCTCTGTAGCAAGATATTTCAATACTTCGTAATCACTGAGTAAGTACCATAAATACAGTCGTAAGTGTTACGTTATCACTGTAAATTTGGAACAGAACCTCCGCAAGGAGTACAAGGTGCGCGGCACCGGCACGAGCGGGTGCTGCGGCGGCGGCGGCGCGGGCGGCTGCGGCGGCGGGCGGCGCGGCGGGCGGGCGGCGCGCGGGGCTGGCGCGGCTCAGCCTGGCCGTGCACGGCGGCGAGGTGTTCGGCCTGCTCGGACACAACGGCGCCGGCAAGACCACCACCATGAAGATCATCACCGCCGAGGAGCGGCCCACCTGCGGCGCTGTGAGTCTGCACTCCTCACCACACTAATCATTATAAGGGTTACGAGGCACCAGGGAGGAGCACGATCCAGAATATCCACCTGGGTATCGGACCTTTTTTTTATACTACTTAGAATGGCAAACAAGCTGACGGCCCACCTGATGGAAAGTGGTAACCGTCGCTTATAGACATGAGCAGTACCATGGACATAACAGAGTATGACAATTTCACTAAGAATCCACGATGGTCACCAGAGAAGGCCCATGGAGATTAGTCATAAGAAGTATATGCTTGCAATAGGTTATTAGCAATATATTAGGTTATCTAAAAAGATATATTCTTCGCCCATGATACCCCCATGCGTTGCCATTCCTGAGGACTCAGGTGTTATTCCTCTGTACCCAGTAAATTCACGCCATATCACGCCCTTCAAACCGAAACACAGTCATGCACTAATATAATAATACTAACACCTGAGTCCTCAGGAATGGCAACGCATGGAGGGTATCATGGGCGAAACAGTATACTCTGTTATGTCCATGGTACTGCTCATGTCTATAGGCGACGGTTACCACTTTCCATCAGATGGGCCTTCAGCTTGTTTGCCATTCTAAGTTGTATAAAAAAAATCCTGCTGTGAAGGAAAATTTATCTAATTATAGGAGTATCACTCTACTTCCTCCTGCAGGTGATGCTGGGCGGACAGAACGTGGACGAGGCGCAGACGTCTGCATTCCAAATGCTGGGCTACTGTCCGCAGCACGACGCGCTCTGGAAGAACGTCACCATTCGGGAGCACATCGAGTGCTACGCAGCCATCCGGGGCGTCAGCAAGAGTGACACACCCAGGTGAGGCTGCAGCTCTTAACTAATTATCACCAGAAGGAGACTAAACACAAAGTGTTGTGCTTAGTCTACTTCTATCTCACGTCTTTCTACTCCATTTAGCAGTGTAAATGTCAACAAGTCGACAAGTGTTCGGAGCAATTACAATAAATCCCAACAATAAATTTCACAATATTTTACTTCTTGTAGCCGCCGTATATTACTTGCGTCATGTAACTATAGATATCCGGATACTCTCTCTCTCTCTTTCTCTCTTTCCTCCTAGCTATGCATCCCATATGTTAATGGGATCAGCTTTTCCGGTTTGCTTTCATAATAACCTCGACGTCGTATTCAGAAACATCAGAGTGTATCTTTACATGCTTCCACCTTATTCTTAATCTGCGCCTCTAAGTCTTCGATCAGAGTTGAAAAACTGCCACCCCTCACTCCATATATTTTCTAACAGCTTCCTTCTTACGTTTCATTTTTTATTTCTTTTGATATTTACATAACATAATTAGGTAAACAAATCTAAACCATATCGAATAGCAAACTTTAATGCCTATGCGTATTCCGTAAGCAAAGCACATTACGACTTCAAAGCAAAGGGAATCATAGGTCCCTTAATAAAAAGACCATATTATATATTATATAATCTACTCTGTCAAGTTGATTTCTATGCAGAATCTTTTACAATGAGCTAACATGTTGCCATCCTCGCCATCACTGGTGTCCTACTAGCGTATATCACTTGACGGTAACCCCGCTTGCTCTATACCAATATAATCAATTAACCCAAAAACATTAGATATTTTCCTTTTTAGTCAAGTTAAAAAAAAATATCCAACCACCAGAATAGTGGACGCGTATCTGAACGGGCTGCAAATAATGGAGCACGCCGGCAAGCACGCAGACGAGTGCTCGGGCGGGACCAAGCGGAAGCTGTCGTTCGCGCTGGCAATGGTGGGCAACCCCAAGGTGGTGCTGCTGGACGAGCCCTCCACCGGCATGGACCCGAGGAGCAAGAGGTTCCTGTGGGACACCATCCTGGCCAGCTTCCAGGTCGGTTCCTTTTCGACTGTACAATGTTGAACCTTTCAACATTCTAAGGATTCCTTTCAGCTACTAGTTGGTTATTTATCAAAGATCCTTCCTTGGGATAAATCTTCTATTATATTAGATTTTTGTCATGTCCAATATAAAATATGTACAATAACAACATTTTTGTACATCTCCATTTAGTAAAGCTAATCTTACAGTCTAGGATGATTCCCCACTAGATGGAGTGACGATATCGAATACATTGCAGAGAGTCAGTGAATGCTGGTGGTTCTGGACCGTTCCTTATGGCAGTCTATGGGGGAGGCCTATGTTCAACAGTGGACGGATAAGGAATGAAATAATGATGATGATAATGAATCTTATAATAAGCTCTCTCGTCTGCATACCTCTATCCCACTCGTGTTTCTACCACCAAGACTCTGTGCTTGCACGATTGTATTCCATTTAAAGAGTGAATATTGCAGTGAAGTTACAAGCATAACATATAGAATAATCAAGAATAAGAAAGCAAGAGTGGAGAGGTATGCAATGAAATTGAGGGTTCAGGAGATGTTAGACCTCAGGAATGGTAACGCATCAGGAGTAGGTACTATGGGCGTTTGGATATTATTGTGTCCGGGATACAATTGGCACCCGTAGTTAGGCTTTGTTTTAAGAGGAATGCTACTGCCCATCGTTCGATCATTAAATTCCCTTAGCCACTTCTTAAGACGGGTAAAGGGGTGGCCCATTCTATGCCGGGACCATACAGTGATCATATATTTTGTTTGTATATTATTAGTATGGATTTATTGTATTTGCCCAGGGCAAAAAAGGTGCTATCCTGACAACACATTCCATGGAAGAGGCTGATGCTTTATGTTCAAGAGTTGGAATTATGGTGAAAGGCAGTTTAAGGTGAGATACTAATGACTAGTTTTTAACTGTGACTTCGCCTGCGTAACCAATATAATATGTTGATTGACCGGGATAAAAGTTACCCTATGCTCTTTTTTTGTTCTAAAAACTATGTGTGTTCCAAATTGCATGCCGCGAAATTGAGTTAGGACATCAACAGTGATATTATTTTTATTTTAAAAATTTATGTTAAATTTTTAAATAATGACTGTATAAATGCTCGATGAGAATGTTATGAACTTTTGTATGTTTATCAAAACCAAAATATTTATCAGAAACGACAAATACAGCAATTTCATAAAATACACATTGTGCATGTATGTAGACATACATACAAGTAGATGCCAAGAGTTAACAAACAAACAAATTTACACATTTATAATATTAGTAAGGATTATTACACCATCGATAAAAATAAGTGAAAGATTGGTGGAAAGTGTGAGGCTTAAGTAAAAAACGGTTAAATCTAATGTTACTAGTGAAATAGATAGTAAATTGTTGTCAATCGTATAAAATTTGAGTCATGGCAACTAGTCATGACTTAAATCCCATATAGTTAGTCGTAATCTGAGGTGACAAACAAGCATACGGCCCGCCTGATGGTAAGCAGTTACCGTAGCATATGAACGCCTACAATACTGAGGTATTACGCGTACATTGCCGACCCTGAAGAAACATCTTTAGCCCTTTTTTTAAGAACCCCATGCTGTAGTCTTGGAAAATCCTCGACAGTATAAAATGTCATTAATTTATTTAATAAAAATGGTAATTTTACCTGCACTGTTAGTTTATTCTGATAGGGTACTAGGAAGATGTAATGTGATAGTTTATTTATTTATTTATATGTTTTTGTACATTCATTTATAATATTATTTTTTTATACAACTTAGAATGGCAAACAAGCTGACGGCCCACCTGATAGAAAGTGGTAACCGAAACACAGCCATGCAAACGCAACTGTTTCTCAGTAGAATTTTTGGTCACTAAAAGACAACAAGTGAAAATACAGAAAGTACATATATAAGTCTCATATTAGGCAAAAGGAACTGGCTCAGCTGATGCTGCGAGTGTCCCAGTGCAGTGTGTACAGCTGCACAGCGCTGGTCTTCAGCCAGTCCCTTTGTGAATTCATTACGTGAGATCATCTGACCCGATTTCATCAGTCAAATGAAGTTTAACGCCGCCTCTGTACATTTTAGTATAACCTAATATCTATATTTTATTTATATTTATAGTTTCTACCGCAAAGCAGTTGTGTTTGCATGACTGTGTTTCAGTTTGAATGGTGGGATATGGCGTGAATTTACTGGGTACAGAGGAATACCACACCTGAGTCCTCAGGAATGGCAACGCATGGGGGGTATCATGGGCGAAACAGTATACTCTGTTATGTCCATGGTATTGCTCGTGTCTACAGGTGACGGTTACCACTTTCCATCAGGTGGGCCGTTTTCTTTTTTGCCATTGTAATTGAATAAAAAAAAATGATGGTGGTTTCAAGAGCGACGGAAAGGTCGACTTGAACGCTAATATAACCTATATGGCTAATAATGGAAACGCGAGATCCCATTTTTAACAATTCCTTGCCCCCCTTCCAGATGTATCGGGTCAACGCAACACCTGAAGAATCTGTACGGCGCAGGGTACACGTTGGAGATGAAGATAGGTCAGAACAATCAGAAGTCGGTAAGTGTATTGCATTCAAGCAAATCACATTAAGGGTTTTTTTATGGGTGATAATGGAATGGTAACCCCACCCGCGCTATCGGTATACACCGGCGGGGCACCAGTGAAGGATGATAGGTGAGTATGAAGCAAGTCAGTTAGCCTATCGTGACGAATTCAACAAGAATTGTTCACGATTGTTTCGTGGAGATCTATATTGCTAGCAATACTCCATTGAATCCTTTTCCTCCCTACCCATTAAGGGCTTCAGCAGACGTACGTATAGTTTATACAGGCATTTTATCAATATCGGTTCAGTAATTTACCACAATTGAAGTAGATTGTTTTCGTGGGACACAATCCTTAATAATTCTCTCTAAGTAAATATATGAATCCATTAATTGGGTAAAATTCAAATTGAAATTCTTTAAAAAACCTTTATAAAGTAGTAACGGCCCGTTCCGGCTTCGCACGGGTGGACATTTTTACAACATTTTAAAAAGTGGTTATTGTGACATAACGATAATAGTTGGACATATAGTATCGCGAAGTTTTTTGTAGTTATTGATATTTTCTTCGATATTGTAGAACATATCTTTTGTTATATCACCAATAGTTTCCACAGCGCACGCGACAAAAGATATTTTATAGCGTTTTTTTTACACCTCGAGTTACGTTACTAAATTTTTAGTAAGGATCCCTAATCTTTTCTAGCAATAAATATAGCTCATGTTACTCGGGGTGAATGTAGCTTTATAATGGTGAATTTTTTGAAGAATTTTTTAAATCGGCAAAGTAGTTTTTGAGTTTATTCATTACGAACATACATACATACAAAAATACAAATCTTTCCTCTTTATAATATTAGTGTAGAGTGTACATACAATTTTTAGACATCTGTATATGTATTAAAGTTAAATTATGACACAATAACATTTTACATTGTTGAATATATTAAATCTATGGTGGGTACCTAAATTGAGGTACCTTCACCGTGCCGGGGTCAGTGCCCTTACCCGTTAAGCATGCCTATTTCCACACCGATCAAGTTACAAAACCCGTTACCTAATATTCCCTAGTAGTTAAAATTTTATTAATTTACTAGTTTTATTTATTTATTTATTTATTCATTATTACATATATGTGTACATGGCGGACTTAATGCTAAAAGCATTCTCTCCCAGTCAACCATAGGGAAGTGTCAGAATACTCGAATGCGGTACTAGTAATTATTGATATACATACATACTAAATTTACATATATAAACGAATAAATATATGTAAATAACAAATATACTTACACATATATGACATATACTATATTATACACGAAATTGTTTTTTTTTTTTTTTTTGTTTTGATCCTATTCTTTTAGAGTTATTTTTCTGATGCTAACATTGTCAAGTGTCCGCGTGATTCCTTATCTAGCTTATCATCAGCAGGGCTGAAATAATAAGTCATCGAGCAGTAGTATTTCCGAACGGATACACATACCTGAGGGAAACTTTGTACAAAAGTCGATTGCTTGAGTACCTCTGTCCCATTCGTGTTTCTACTGTGAAGCAGTTGTGTTTGTATGGCTGTGTTTCGGTTTGAAGGGTGGGATATGGCGTGAATTTACAGGGTACAGAGCAATAACACCTGAGTCCTCAGGAATGGCAACGCGTGGGGGATATCATGGGCGAAACAGTATACTCACTTATGTCCATGGTACTGCTCATGTCTATAGGCGACGGTTACCACTTTCCATCAGGTGGACTGTCAGCTTGTTTGCCATTCTAAATTGTATAAAAAAAAACTATAACCTTCAAGAAAAGAGCATATTTCTTTTTAAAAAACCGGCAGCACACCTGCAATGCCTCTGGTGTTGCGGGTGATCATGGGCGGCGATGGTCACTTAAAAATAGGGTCTCTACACGTAATGACCTTATCGTCTCAGGCACTCACAAGCTACAGTAAAGTACAGGCTATAGTACTAAAAGTCGTTTGCTTGGGTACCTCTGTCCCATTCGTGTTTCAACCGTGAAGCAGTTTTGTTTGCATGGCTGTGTTTCGGTTTGAAGGGTGAGATATGGCAGTGAATTTACAGTATACGTTGGCGGGGCACCAGTGAGGGATGATAGATGATGATGATGATAAAACAGGTCATTTAGCCCATCGTGATGAATTTAACAAGAATAAACCACGATGGTTTCTAGGGGGAACCGCATGGAGGTCAACCTGACATGATATATTGCCATCAACGGGATTGCTAATACCCATTACTGACAATCCCTTCTCTCCTCCCCCTTTATAATTCAGTTACAAATTATTTTCTCTGTCCCACATTACCCCATTGTGTTGTCCCATGTTGGCAACTTTATTCCGTCCCAGTAGCCCCATGGGGCAAGTGACACCAAAGTTTTATTTTATTAAAGTCTCACTCGCGAATATTTTTAAATTATTATAAATAAAAAAAAAAAACTGGGCGTCTCTATTATATAATAAATTTTAAAGTAATCGTCAACTAATATCTCCTAAATACTTTTTCCAATTTTTTTACCATAACGTTTAACTAATAGAATAAAAAAAAAACATTTATTGTCCATAAAACAATATACAAAAGGGTCCTATTTCTGCATTAGGTTACCAATAGCAGGCACGTTACCCACTCAGAGTAATAAATTAATTAGATTATTATGTAGTTAATGAATCTTATAGCTAAATCTGTATTACACCGCGTCTCATCGTCATTTCAGCCATTATTCGGATTTATTATATTATTTATATTATGGACATAAACCTCCCCCATAAACTGCCATAAAGAACGGTCACGAGCCACCCGCATCCCCGCCAGGAATAGCGGAGCCACCGAGAACCGGGGGCCGTTTCTTTGCAGTGTTTACCATTGGGGGGTTTTGCCAGTAGTTGCCACGCTTGGCAGGCGGATTGGCAACCGCGGTTAAGTCTTTTGAGACATTTTAATGTGTCTATTTTTATTAAATTTTGTCAACATTATAAATAAGTTAGTGAATTAACCATTTAAGTTATCATACTATAATAATTTTCAGATGCTGGACCCCGAGTTGTCCATGTCACCGTCGCCGCTTCGGTCTGCTGAGAATTCGCCATCGCTGGGAGAAGCTGACGAGGGTACTTATGCAAATGTTTTTCAATCCACTCCGAAAACAACAGGGAACGCGTGAAGGATACCATGGGCATCACAGTATATTCTATGATGACAATGGTGATGTTTATGTCTATGAGCGACAGTTTCTTGCCATCAGGTGGGCTGTCAGTTTGTTCTCCTGTCTGAGTATCATAAAAATATTGCACAATAATGAAGTCTCTAAATGAAATTGTATACCAAGCCGTCCAGCCAACGTAATAAAAGCAATATCCTCCTCTTATAAAGTGAACCATGCCCAGTAGAGGGACATTAATGGTTGATAAAATAGTTTAAAAAAAAATCTGTAGTAAGACAGCCGTGTGGTCCCGGCATATAATAGGCCACTCCTTCCTTTCCCGTGGGTGTCGGAAGAGGCGACTAAGGGAGAGCGAAGCATGGGCAGCAGCATCTCTCTTGTACTGAATTCGGTTGTCAATCCGCCTGCCAAGCGTGGCAACTACTGGCAAAACCATTTTTTTTTTAACGTCTGGAAAATGCTTTATCTCTCGTAAGGTGGGGGTGTACCCACCAAAAACCAGACGATATACCCTCGAGGTGCCATATGTCGGAGACATGGGTTCGCTTTCGCACTCACCACATCTCCGACGGCAGCGACCCGCCCCTTGATGGTAAGAGCAGGTCTCCTCTCTCAAGATAGGGTGAATGGCGTGCTCACCCTACCACTCGGGGGATGCGCCGGTATATAAGCACATCCCCCAGGACCATTGGGACTACTGGCAAAACCTGCCAAGAGGGAGGCTTATGTTCAGCAGTGGACAGTTAAAGCCTGATATGACGATGATGATGAGACATCATATAGTTCGAAATAACAGTTACCTACGTAAACCAACTTGACGATGTAATTTTTTGTAATGCTTCAGGTGGTTCGGGCGAGGGCTCAGTGTGTGCTGAGGCGGAGGGCGAAGCAGAAGCGGAAGCGGAGGCGGAAGCGGTGGACGTGAGCATACACACACCGCTAGTAGCCGGCACACCACCTCCGCCTCGACAACACCATCACAGGTTCGACTTAATATTACATTGTTTATTATTACATTTTAATAAAAAAAATATGTATGTCGAACAATTAACTTACATGAAACCCTGAAAGGGGACCAGTTATAAGTGCTTGTAACTGGCGGACTTGTTGAATTTGATAAATATGAAGGAAACGAAGGAAACTTGTGTGAATTGGAGCATTCAGTTATATTGTCTCTGCCTACCCCAATAAGAGACATACATAACATACTATATGCATATATTTAAATCTTAATTAATAGTGTAATAAAAAGGAAAGATATCTCTTGGATTTAGTGGATAAACAAAAAAAAAATACGTAACTGATTTCAAAAAATGACCTATAGATAATTTCATTATCAGAATGTCTGTGTTGGACTATGTGTAGAATGTTCTACTGTTAAATCAGAGCCGTATGCCAGTTGCCGTATGGTCCCGGCATAGTATAGATTACCTCTTCCTTTCCCGCCTTTGGGACCTTAATAGTCGAGGGATAGGAAGTAGCGTCTTTCTTAAAACATTACCAATACCCTTACTGCGGTTGCCAACTCGCCTGTCAGGGGGGGAAAGGGATTGTTAGTAGTAGTGGGTCTAATTTCTATCAATTACCCTATTAAGTCGACCTCCACGCGGTTCCCCCTGGAAACTATCGTAGTTTATTCTAACGAATTCTATTCTAATGGATTCGTCACGATGGGCTAACTGACCTGCCTTTTCGTCCTCGCTTGTCACGCCGCACTGGTGCCTCGCCAACGTATAACGATAGCGCAGGCGGGGTTACCATTTCATTATCAGCCATTAAAAAATCCACCTGCCAAGCGTAACAACTACTCACAAACCAGTTCGGGGGTGGGCAGTTAACGATGATGATGAAGTCGGAGCGAGTGGCTGGTAATGTATGAATAACGAACAGGACGGAGTCGAGCGGCGGCGGCGCGGGCGCGGAGGCGGCGATCGCGCTGGTGGCACAGCTGTTCCCGGCCGCCGTGCTCGAGGAGAGCTTCGCCGAGCGGCTCGTGTTCTCCGTGCCGCAGTCCTCCGTCTCCAGCCTGGCCAGGTGCTTTCAGCAAATCGAGGATGGTCAGTACCGAGATAGCCTTATTAATTATATTATTTTTAAAAGATATAATGGTGTGGTCAGATGTAGATTTACTATAAAAAAAACTGGCCTTTTTTATATACAACTTAGAATGGCAAACAAGCTGACGGCCCACCTGATGGAAAGTGGTAACTGCCGCATACAAGTAAAATTTACTGTCTTATCATAGTACAACTATAAAAGCCCTACGATATCAATACCGCCTATAATATGGTAATTCTTTTCAACAGCAAAAGAGAAGCTGAACATAGTGGAGTACAGTTTCAGCCAGACAACCCTTGAGCAGGTGTTCCTGAAGTTCGCGCAGACGGAGACGGCTGAAGCAGACCCGGAGCACTAGCGGTGTCCACCTTCATGTAAACAAGCCTAGATTAATGTGACAGAAATTACATAGCTCTTATATCGAGCGTTTAAAATATTTCTATCGTATTAACTTAGTGAAGTGGCAATTACAGTCGTCAAGTTTAAATTTGAACTCTATGGCGTTGGAAATATGATTTAAATAAAAAAATAAAGTTTCTCATAATAGTGGGTAGTTGAAATTTTCGAAATTAATTTTGAATTAGTTTAAAATTAATATCTCAATTAAACATAGTCCAAATGTTTAATTACAAGTTCATCGACGAGATTGGATTAATTAAATTATTTATTAATTCATTCATTATTTATAACTTTTCATGGATATGTAAACTTATTAAGGATATCTGCTTTGATGCATCGAAAAGTGTTTAAACTTAAAGTTCACGACTGTAAATGCATTGACACCAACATGTTTAATTATTCCGTTGATCGGCACCACACTTGGCAACTTCTGGTTAATATTTGCATAGTTTAGAAAATAAATTTATTAATTTATACAAAAATTTCCAAGTCCAAGGTAATTAATGATTATATACGTTGAATTAGATAAATTTTCGACACGAATTAGAGAAGCAAATTATTATTTTGAATGAAAATTTAAAAAAAAAATGTGATAATTCATTCGAGTGTTTAGAATGTAAATTTAAAAAGATTGGAATCATCTAGTAAATATATACTTTTAAATTATCGATCAGAAGGCTGTTTATAATATTTTTAATGTGCTGAAAATACATAGATTTATATTTTAAATATTAATATTTTCAAATAATAAATATATAATATATATATATGTGACAATGGTATGATATATGTAATGTTTAAATGACCGGAAGCGTGCCAAGTGCAGTGGCATAGTGGCATAACACTCTCGTGCTTTGTAATACCAACCTGTAATATATTGAATTGCTTCTAATATATTATAATATATATAAATTTATATATTGAGTAGGCGTTTTGGTTGATTTTGTAAGCTTTTTTGTATAGCTCCGGTGGACGAGAGAATATTATATAGGTGTATTAGCGCGTTAGATGTTTGACAGTGTGTCATTTTATAATTTGATACGTACGTTACACAACTTTTTATAATATAGCCTCATCAAATGAGATATGTGTTACGTTTGTCATATGTAAATGTATGGACTAGGAGTGACCAGTATGCAGTATTGTTTTTTAACGTAACCCGCTATTTGTAACTGGTGTTAGTAATCCTAATACCAGTTTTTTTTAATGGATGATAATGGAATGGTAACCCCACCCGCGCTATCGGTATACACCGGCGGGGCACCAGTGAAGGATGACAGGTGAGGATGAAGCAGGTCAGTTAGCCCATCGTGACGAATTCAACAAGAATTGTACACGATGGTTTCCAGGGGGAACCACGTGGAGGTCGACCTAATAAGGCATATTGCTAGCAATGGGGCTGTCAAAATCCATTGCTAACAATCCCTTCCCCCCCCCCTAATACCAGTTACTAAGGTTTAAAAAAAAATATTATTTCTTTCTATAAAATATTTTTATATTATCAAAAAGAATAAAATCATTAATATCATTTTCATTAGAAGAAATAAAGAATATTCCTATAATGAATAGGTTTATACTTATAAATATGGTTTGAAATGTGCATTAGTATGATATTAAAATATTGCATAATTTAAACATATTATATTAACTACACAGTAGTTTTAACTATTTAAATTTATTCCATTAGAAACATTTATCTAGATAGGTATCATGTATAAATATCAAAAGAATAAAATAAATTAAAATACTCAAAAAAAGAACAACCTATTAGTTATTTGTTATTAGTTAATATATAGTTACAATATCTATATTCTGATCCAATAACGAATATGTTAAAGGTCTGTTATCAAAAAAATAATATTGGATAACAGACTTTAAACATATTTTCAAAATAAATATCCGACTGATATCGAAATGGATGATGACCTTTTAACGGCCATCAATGTGCAGAGGAACCCAATATATAGATATCGGATCGGTATCCATATTACACATGCCTACAACCAATATCTTTATCAACGGCATTATGTATGTATATATCTTGTACTATATAGCGTCGTTTATACAGACACAGGTTGTTTTTTTTTTTTTTTTTTTTTATTGGAGAATATTAATTTTTTTTTTTATTTATTTTGTAGTAAAATTTTTTTTTCAATTTTTTTTTAATGAACACTAGCTCTAGTTACAAGGAATGGGTTGTGTTAACTAACATACTGTACGAGTATAAATAAAACATCGCTATGAAATACAGAGTGATTATCGTTGATTGATAAAAATATGTTATTATCACAAAATATAATGAATATTACATATGGCAAACATTCCATAAATGTACATATAGCAACTGAATATGATATATATATATATATATATATATATATATATATATATATATATATATATATATATATATATATATATATATATATATATATATATATATATATATATATATATATATATATATATATATATATGCCTACAGCAATGTTACGGTTGAGACCCACGTGTGTAAAGTGATATAACACCAAATATTTTTGTTCCGTTGACAATATTATGTGATTATCGTCTAGTCAGCTGCTTTGTTCGTGATGTTCAGCGATTTTATATAAGTAATGACTTGTAACGATTCACTCATTCAGCGTCATTTTCCAATCAAAGTAATACTCTGAAATATGTCACGCTATTACGTGACAAATGCCACCACGCGATTTCGCTTGATTTTTCCTTTGAAATAATTTATAGACGATCTAAGAATTCTAGAATGTGTGATGACGAACTGAAGTGGACTTTAAGAAATAATTAAAGTATGATGAGAATTCCAAAGGATATATATTAGTTTGAAATTTAAACTTATTAATCGATAATTTTAAATTTCGAACTAACTTGATATTATATATAATAGAAGTAACGAATTCCAAAGGATATACATTAGTTTGAAATTTAAACTCATTTATCAATCATTTTAAATTTCGAACTAACTTGATATTATATATAATAGAAGTCACGTTGTGGTTTAAAAAAAAATTATGAGTCATAAAACTTCTGTAACTACAGGATTTATGGGTTGACTCGACTCACATGATCTCGCTCGTGCGGTTGAGTCGCTACACTTAACATAACGGCAGGTATAAATATTTAAATAATATTATTTTAGTAAACAGTTGGAGATGACATGTTGAGAAGTGGCGACTCAACCGAACGGTTCAGTTCGGATGAGTCTACCACTCTCGGTCGTAATCGCAAAATGATGGAATATCACCCAATGTCACAGTGAAAGCGCCTAAATTTTGATTTTTTTAATTAAGCATTACAATTTGTAGCTGTTTTTTTTTCTATTTTATCTAAGAAATCAAAATATGTGTATAAACCGCGACCTTGTTGACATTTTGTCTAAAATAGTAGTTGTAATGTAAGTATAGTATATAATGTATCTGTAAACGATTATCAACAGACTGGTGCTGCCACGGTGGGCACGGGACGAATTACACTCTTCATCTTCCTACCCTTATCCCAACCATTTGGGCTCGGCGTAATATGATTTTATCCATATTACAAAAAGACTTGGTTTTTAGTTTTACGACCGGCCACCTGCCTGACGTCAACCCTCTTTGGGACGAATTACACTATTGCAATTAATATACAATATTTATGGGGGGGGGAGGTAAAGGGAAATACGACATATAAAAGCAGTCAGTTTATTATTTTTTTTCAATATTCCCTCTTTTCTCATAATATTTCTCCATAAGGGGAGTTTTGTCAACAGTTACCACCTTTGGCAAACGGGTTAGCAACCGCAGTTAGGCTTTCAGAGATGTTTTAAAAGGGACGCTAATGCTCATCCCTCTACCATTAAGTTCCCTTAGTTACCACACCTGCGGGAAAAGAAAGGGTGGCCTATTCTATGCCAGGACCATGCGGCTTTTTGTTAACAATACCGTTAATTTGACAAAACAGTAGGTTTATAAAAAATAAAACATGCAAATAATTCTTAATATTCGTAGACATGCAATCTACTGTTTGTTAAAGACGTCGCTTCCGAGTATTCTTTTTTTTGTACAACTTACAATGGCAAACTAGCTGACGGCGCACCTGATGGAAAGTGGTAACCGTCGCCTATAGACATGAGCAGTACCATGGACATAACAGAGTATACTGTTTCGCCCATGATACCCCCCATACGTTGCCATTCCTGAGGACTCGGGTGTTATTCCTCCGTACCCAGTAAATTCACGCCATATCCCACCCTTCAAATCGAAACACAGCCACGCAAACACTACTGCTTCACAGTAGAAACAGTGTGTAGCAGTCCATAGACTATACTGATTTTTATAAAGGGATTCTCGATTTATTTATGCATTTTGAAATGTGATACGACATGTTCACCATTTGTGAGCCAAATTTTATATATTTTTGTTTTATTCAGTAAAAATAAAAGAGGGTTGACGTCAAGCAGGTTGCAAAACGACCGGTTGTAAAACTGTAAGCCAAATCCTTTGGTAATATGGATAAAACCAAATTACGTCGATCCCAAATAATAATTGGGATAAGGCTAGTGGGATGAGGATGAAGCAGTCAAAATAAACATTAGTACAAATTGACAAAGTTATTTATTAATTGCTGGGTATATTAATTTTATGAAATTGTTTTTTCTTTTCAAAAATATAGAAGCAAATTGTTTTAACCCTTCTTTGCATGATTTTTTTTATTGGTGATATAATTCATGTTCAAAATTAAGGAAAAATGGTTAAGAAAATAAATTTGACAGCTATGTTTTTTTTTCTGCAATGGACATTAAAAAGGTGTCCAGACACGATCAACTTAAAGTGAACTTGTTCTTTTATATAATTTTTGGGCATTCAATGTTATGATGGAAATTTCCACCATTATGCAAAGAAAGGTTAAATATGAGGTGATTGTCCCGTGTCGCGTGGTCGCTACAGTCACCTGCTCGAGTCGAGTGTCGGGTGTGGCCGTTTGCAAATTTTTATATCTAAGGAACTACTCAAACTTATTCAGCTCCGTTCGCGTTTCGCTGAACGATTTTATTCACACTTATACAGCTCTGCTTCTGTCAGCCGCGTACGGCGTCGTAAGAATGAGAAAAGCCGTCATAGCGTGCTATCTCCGCTGAAACGCTTGTATACCGCGTACGGCGTTGAATATGCTGCATTTCGTAAAAATAAAATAGTTATTATTACTATAAAATACGTCTGCACTCTTTAATCCTTGCGTACGTAATGATTACGCAATAATAAATTAAATCAATGCAGAAACAATACAGGTCGCAACTTGTCGACAAGGAGTCGCGAAACATCCATGTGAAGAGCTGTTTCGCCGCGTTCGACGGTGAATGCGGCGGAACAGCGCTGTACGCTGTCTATAGCATTCGCATGATAAACACACATTTATTCTCATTGTATGCTGGGTTGCCGCGAAAGCAGAATAGACGCGGAAAGCTGAATGGATGCGTACATCCAACGTCTCCATACAAAATCGTTGTTTTCTATGGACAAGAGCTGAATAAGTGTGAGTAGCCCCTTGTACTCCATAAAGTATTTTACGTATGCGTTTTATTTCTTATATGCCTAGGGACAATTGTACGGGTGAATGTTTCAATTATTGTTTACATGTATAATGTATGTATGTATCATGCATTTTGAAGGCTCTACTTTGGTATTGAACTTAGGTTTAATGAAAGTTATTTTATGGATTTGTTGTAAAATAAACGTGTTTGGCTTTATTTGATCATGCATGGGATTTTAAAGATATTTACATTAAATTGTTCTCTGTGTTTAAAAAGAGTTACCGCCTTTTGAAATTATAGCGGTATAATGAAGAAAAATATATCCATTTGTCATTAATTATGACAAGTTAAACGAATATATTTAACAAACCTATTTACCAGAGGGTGACTTTGTACAAAAGTCGAATGCTTGACATATACAAGCAATCGACTTTTGTACAAAGTCTCCCTCTGGTGTTTACAAACAAACTAAAATTAAAAAATCACAAAAAAAATATGTAAACATCCTTCTATCACGCATTTCACTCTATATTTCAGAGCTGTCAAACAGTGTTTACTCTGGAACTGTTAAGTATTTACCACAGATAGACACTACAGCAGTTTTCCGGCTTGTCATGATAATAGATGACATTTTTCAGCAAACATACGTTGGGGTAAACAGTGTTATGTAAATATGTAACAACAATATGATGGCATGATCACCATTCTACATATTTATGGCCGTTTATATTGGAATCAACTTAGACCAATGGATTTGTGGTTCGTGGAGGAAAACTAGTCCTTCGAATGAATGAATGAATTTTATTGATAAAAATGTGGTACAATAAGGTCATATGGTAGTATTACAATGATTTCACACATTTTGACATCACTGACGTGCAACAGTCATTACAAGAGTTATGACAAAATAATTCCTTAATATGTAATAATATGGTCGCGTACTGCGCGGTTTCAGAGATGTTTCCTCCCACGAACACTCAGGTTGTGGAATGAGCTCTCTGCCGATGTTTTCCCAAGAGACTACAGCGTGGGATTCTTCAAAGGGGGGGTAAAGAGGTTTCTTCAGGGTCGGCAACGCACGCGTAATAGCTCTGGTATTGTAGGTTCATAGGCTACGGTAACCACTTACCATCAGGTGGGCCGTATGCTTGTTTGCCACCTTAGTGGTATAAAAAATATATATATATATATATATATAACGATCAATTCAACTTGACTTTAGTTATTTAAGCATATGTCTGAAACTGATTAAACTACAAAATTTTTTTATAATACCATAATAAAAATTATGTTATGCTTTATATTCAAATCCCATAGACACTTTCTCCTTTTGGATTCTCAAGGTTGACTGGAAGATATCCCTTTAAGGGATAAGTACGCCTGTGTACATTTTTGTTATAACCTAATATCTATACTGTAAGTGAATATACATAAGGATATAAATAAATTAATTAACTAACTATCACATTACATCTTCTTAGTACCTTACCAGACTAAAACTAACAGCGCAGGTGAAATTACCATTTTTATTAAGTAAATTAATGATATTTTATACTGTCTAGGATTTTACAAGAGACTACAGCATGGGGTTTTTAAAAAAAAATATTGGAATAAATGTTCAGTTAATCGAAATCGATTCAGCGCATTTTCCGCTACACCGATCTATGGTAACTTTATACCGATTCCACCATCAACACCAATCCTTTGTTAAAAAATATACATAAATCAATCTGGCTTAATTAATTAATAAATAAATTAACAAATTCAACGTTTATTTATAAAAATGTGACAATAATGATTTATATTAGATTACCAAGGATTATTCTTTGGCCTACTTAACAAGTATACACTTGAAATATAGTTTCAAGGCTGAGACCAGATTTTAGTATATCTAATTCACGAATCGTCGATGGCCAGTGAAGCCAGACAAAGTGTAAACCAAGAATTAATATCGCACAAATGTAGGTAAACAAAAAACAGAAATCTGACACTCTAAATTTAAATACTAGGTGTATTTACAAAGTGATATAACATTTCTATTTGTGCAAAAACATAATGTGTGTTGTAAATGCAAATACAGTATACACTTAAAGGTGAATACTCACTTAGCCATGATAAAAACGCCCGATCTAAACGAATTAAGCAAGTTTTTTTAAGACCACTCACTGTAATCCGCCCGAAAAAATTGTACCTTACAGGGAACAAAATAAAAACATGCAGGTCGTGTTTGATGGTCGACATCATCGAAGTTCATTAACAAATTATAAAACTTCCGTGTCTTTTAATATTTTTTAACTAAAATCAACATAAACGGTTATTAGTATTTTAAAAGTGACAAAAAATATCTCGGAATCAATGTGTAAAGTCGTCGAAGTGGCACATCGGTGTATTTGATATGTATATTGAATTCAATTGAAATAAAATTAATTTATTTGCATTAAACAGTTTTGAAATTATTTTATTAACAAAGGCCACGTAGTAGTATGTTTGGCCCCTCTTTGGTTGCCTTATGCGATGTAGACAAGACATGCAAATATTTACATTTAAAAAAAAAAAACTATAACAATATTACATTGTGTCGAATATGATAATATTTTCAAATTATAAAAGTGCAAAATCATAAAACAATAATGTCACATACAAATATGCCAACAATAATTGGTCTGAATGTTTATAAATAACAATAAAGGATAAATGTGCGTTCACCACAATTAATGCTGTAAAATAAATGCAAATGTTGACACAGATAACAAAATTAATATTATAACAATAATAAATGTTGTAAACGACTAAACCTAGGTTCAATACATTTATACCTATATACGTATGAAGCAGGGTTAGAAGGAAATAATATCAGCCACATATTTGTACGTCAAAAAATTTCTAAGAAAAAACAAACGCAGTGAATGACAATTTAACATGTCAGTATTTTAATATTTGAACAGTCAGACATCAAATGCGTCTTTATAGAGAAGCTGATGATATTTTTTAAACCCTGTCGAGTATTTTTATTTAATACTCTAAGATTATATAGATAGAGCTTCGAGTCTCAAAAACGGGTCAACTTTTTGTCAGCTAATTGTCAAATTAGCTGACTTGTCTTTTTTATTAGTGTTCTATGTACCTTCACATACAATATATCTTGACGTATTTATATTTAATTATGTAATAAATAAAGTTTTTACGTATTAAAAAGGTGCAGTAAATATAGAAGTTATAAAGGAATCATTCATAACTATTTATCATACAAAATTGTGTGAAAACATTGATCCGTTTTTCTCGTAGCATCTGTATGGAGACAGTCTATCTACATAATCGTAAGTTACTAGTATAATAATACAATATTTTATAAGAAATCATTTTCTTGTAGTTATAATTTTAAGTAAATTATCAACAAAATATCATTGGCACATTAAGATAATTTTTATAATGAGATTAAGTAAAAAATAAATTCTGTTCAATTAAATGTATATTTTGAAATACTTATCGATTTATAGTTTTACAATCGAGTTGAGAGAACAATCGAATGGTCGTGTCATCAATCAACAAACATCGTCGCTCGATCAGAATGTAATTAATTTAATAAGAGAAACATATATGTAATAGTTTCTAAACTGAACGATCTAATTTTAATATCTTCACGTAATGAGCTGAAATCTTTAAATTTCATCTACAACTAGTCTCAACAATAGGTGAGGAACTAGACAAATGTATGAATTAAAAACATTCTGCAACAAAATCGATGTCACTAGTCTTTTTCTCTCTACCCATGAGTCCAAAATAATTATTTGGCCAATACGCTTTAGTATACTATTTCATTTCTATCATTCCTTTCCTTGCTAATACAATTCAAAGCAAACTAAAGGATCAAAACACACATAGGAATCGATTATTTTCTCAATTAATGTATTTATATTGAAAGTTTAGGTCCCAATCTAATGTTTTAAATTTAAATAATTAAAAATTCTTATTAAATTTGGTTATATATGAAATATGAATGGCTGTATGAGAATCGTAGAAGGATTTATGTATAAAATATTAAAGTTAAACTAAATTTGTATTCGAAAACGTTGGTCGAAGACCGGTATCAAGTAGAAAAGTTTAATTGTACAAACATTTTTATGTGCCTACCTATCTAATGGCGACTTTTTTTTTTGTACGTTTGTTCCGTTATGGAACAGGCTAAGGTCGGAGACCATGCTGCCTAGTCTTTAGTATGACAATTTGTTTGGTATCTAATGGAGACATACTTCATTTAGTAAATCAACAGATTATAAATGAAATTGTTTTAAAATTGTATTGGTTAGTTTTTTTTTTTTTTCTTTTTTTTTTGTTGTTGTTGTTATTATAAGGCTGGAGATACACGTTTATTTTTTAAGTTTAAGCCCCAGGCCATGTTTTTATTTTCGCATATCTGTGTACATATTTTAAGCATATTGCTTCGCGTGTTCTAAAACGCTTGCTATTACAAGAATGTATTGTTACAATGCGAAAATAAAAATACTTATATACAATTTATTGTATAAGTTAAATTTACATAACACGTGGCGATGGCGCGTTCCGTTTTGTATTTGGTTCGTTAGAAAATTTTAGTCAATTAATTTAGTACAGAATAAACATCCGACACGACATGCTATGCGTTTTATTTGAATGTATAATATAATAAATAATATTTAGAAGTACTAAACCAATATTAAAGTACTTTTGTTAAGGGCCTGCTCAAAGAAAGCCAAAATTATCCTTCGTATCCGTTGGGGTTTTTTAAATGAGTGAGAATGGAATGGTAACCCCTAGCCTGCTCTAACGGTATAAACTGGCGGGGCACCAGTGCAGGATGATACATCAGGATGAAGGTTTTTTTTCCTCTCCATATGACACGGCACAAAGTGCATCCGCCAAAAACAAAGTTTGGAAAAGAGCATTTTAGTAAAAAGAATTTTGGACGACGAAATGGAAGCAGATTCTCGACTCGATTGTCTTTTTTTTTTCTTTATGTTTGTCACCTCATAACTGCGTCAGTTGTGAACCGATTTGGAAAATTCTTTTTTCATCTGAAAGGATATACTTACAAATTGACACTATAGAAATTTCATCAAATACGATTCAGTAGTTTAGTTTTGAAGTCAAAATCTATATTATTATTGAAAAACAGACTGTTTTCAGGCAGAGAAACTTGTAACACTGTGGCCTTTCCATGATCTTTTGAGCTCGCCCTTTAAAATCAATATACGTGTATAATTCCCGAAGGACTGCACTAAATTGATTTTTTTTTTTCTTTTTGTATTCGTTATTAACAGGACAACTTTAATATTTTTTATACAAACCTTTTGTATAAAAAAAAATAGTTAAAAATTTTTCGAAAATATTCACGAAAAAAAATGGCGGCACAATGTTCGCCGGGCCATCTAGTAACTGATAAATGATTGAAGTTATCTTTTTTATGGTAAATAATGTCAGTAAAACATGAATGGAAACACAGATAAATATTATAGTTTTTCATTTTATCTTGACGGCTGCCTATTCAGCTGTCAAGTATGGCCTTAAAACAACCTTTTCCAAAGTGGGCGATAACGCCCCCTTGTGGGCGCTGCAGGCCTAAAGGGTGGCGGTAAGAGACCCAAAAAAAAAATGGGGGCGTTATGTAGAGGCTTGGAAGATGGTTTGTTGATCTTGAAGTAATAGTGGTTTTTCAGTAGATGAAAAAATGGGGGTGCTAAAAAATAATTTATTCTCAAAGTGGGCAGTAGACAAAACAAGTTTGGGAACTCCAGCTAAAATGGCGGTAACGATTCTAATTCAGTGCGTATAATTAAAAAATTACATCAGATCGGTGTCCAATAAGCATAAAGAGTCGACCACTGCACCTACAGACATCGGTTACATATTTATCAAGATGAGTGTACATAACTCGTTTTATTATAAAAATTCAATAACATTTCTAGTCTCAGGTTTATGTAACGGAACTTTGTGGTTGGCAAAAGTCATAAGCGGGCGCGTATTGATATATTTTGTAAGGCATAAATAAATAAAAAGTATTTATTTTATAAGGCACTTAAAACTGCCACCTTGGAAAAACATTTTGCACGCTAATGCCAGCAAAATATGTTAGAGATAATACAAATCTATCCATGATTAACCAGTACCTTTCTGTACCCACTGTGTACACATATTTCCCTTATATCTCTTATAATCTCTTTTAGAGATAAGTTCGCCTTTGCTAACATTGTTATTAACTTATTGTTGTTACTGTATGTTTTAGTGCAATAAAGAATATATATATATAAATGCAAATAAATTTATCTTTATAATTTAACAACAAAATTAAAGATTCAAGAGATAAAATTAGCTGTATGGTATATTATTAATGAAAAAACTGGTAAATATAATAGTAACAATAGGAATCTTTCAATAAATTTTGAAAACAAAATGTTAACATCGGCAAAAGAGTTAGTTAATAATTTCGAAGATCTCTTGTCAACGTTTAAACAGTAACTACTTCTATTGTTAACTCATCTTGGCATACAGAAAAGTAATTCTTAAAGAAAATCATTAAAATATATTATATTGAATTGAAGTTTAGACATATTTTTTCACAAAAAAAAAAGTTTAGACACTTAAATCTAATGAACACAAAAGATCATTGGAATATGTCAGTTAAAATTGTTATGTTGTGTTTTTTATTTTCTTTTTTTTTTTATACAATGTAGAATGGCAAACAAGCTGACAGCAACGCTTGGTGGGTATCATGGGCGAAACAGTATACTCTGTTATGTCCATGGTACTGCTCATAGGCGACGGTTACCACTTTCCATCAGATGGACCGTCAGTTTGTTTCCCATTCCAAGTTGCGTAAAAAAGGCATATTTCAAAAGAGGCAGCGCATCGCTCCGCTTATCACCAACGCCACTTCCATAGGAAACCACGATCCGTGTAACCTACACCTGAGTCGGCGCAGTTCTAAATAGCTAAGTGTACAATACACGCGCTTTCTTCCCTTCGTGAAAAAAAATAAAATAAAAAAAAAAGTGTAAATAAAGTAACAGTTAATGTGATCAGTGAAACGTGCGTACTTCAATAGTGCTGTGTTTTGTACAAGATCTTCAAAATTATCTACAAACTGTGATAATTTACCAAGTAAGTATATATTTCAATTCCAAGTTATTCTATATATCTTATATATAAAATTCTCGTGTCGCGGTGTTTGTTACCAAACTCCTCCGAAACGGCTTTACCGATTTTCATGAAATTTTGTGTGCATATCGGGTAGGTCTGAGAATCGGCCAACATCTATTTTTCATACCTCTCAATGATAAGGGTGACCCGCCACTAAATATTTATTTTTTTGTCAATTTTTTTATTTTTATTTTATTATGATTAAGCATTGAAAAATACATACAAATTCAAATTTTCACGCTTTTACGATCAACCCTTGTTTTTTATTTTTATTATAATTATGAGTACGGATATATATGTATTTTATCACATCTCCATATTTAGAGTTAATAGAATTTTTCATCGTGCCTCCCACCAAATTGTTTATAATTACTCCTCTCTATCCAAAGGTTGGCTGGAAGAGATCGCTCTTAGCGATAAGGTCGCCCATTGTTTTCTCACTGTGATTATTTCTTGTAATTGTTTATATTTATAATAGGTATTCTAATCTTTTGGAGTAAATAATAAATAGTATCTATCTATCTAGTTTTCCAACGGGAAGATGTAATTTTCAAAAATAATATATTGCCTTACTCGCTGTTAGTGTTGCCAGGTATCCCGATTTGCGTGAAACGAGTGAATTTATTCATTATGAACAAACGATCAAAACTTTTTTATGATATTAGTATAGACATACTTAATATACCGTATATTGCTAGCAATGGGCTAGTAATCTGCATTGCTAACAATCCCTTACCTCCCGGATTATTGGCGGTATCTGCCACCTGCGATATCGAGGAATGGGTTGAGGGAAGAACAGATTTTTTTAATGGATGATAATGAAACGGTAACCACCCGCCCGCGCTATCGGTATACACCGGCGGGGCACCAGTAAAGGATGATAGGTGAGGATGAAGCAGGTCAGTTAGCCCATCGTGACGAATTCAACAAGAATTTTTCACAATGGTTTCCAGGGAACTACGCGGAGGTCGACCTAACAGGGCATATTGCTAGCAATGGGGCTGTTAAACGCCATTACTAACAATTCCTTTCCCCCCAGGAAAGAACAGTTGAATGAAGAAAGCTAGTAAATAAAGGTTATATAGGAAATTGTAAAATAGTGCCAACACCGTGGGGTGAAGACCTGGTGATCTGTAACACAGGTTTATCCTACTTCAAACACGAGTTCTTCACAGTACATTAACTTATGTAACCTTCAAAAATAAATATATAGAATATAATAGATGTACAACTGGTATTGTGAAGAGAATAAACTTTATTATTATTATTATTATAGGACAGTTATAAATTTATTTTGATGGCACAAAGGTGTCAAACAGATATACATCCCGTATTTTATATATTTATTTCTGTCACTGTATTTTATTTATTTATTTTTACTTTATTTTCGTAATAAAATAAAAAAAATATAATAATTTATTTGCTTGGAATGTGGCCAAAAAAGTACATAGATAGCTATCAAGATTAACATGTTATAGTTAACGTAACTCTATCGCATATTGTTATTAAGTACTAATAGGTAAACACTTCACGGAGGCCCTTTATCTCATGGTCGACCTAAGCAATTGTATAAATATAAAATTTCCACAAAAATTAATTGGTATTTAATATTTCGTAATTATTTATTACTAATTGTCACTTGTTTCGGGCTTAGAGGAGCAAATAAAACCGTCGCGTCGTCTGAGCTAAACCGCAGTTTGGATATTATTTCAACCGTTAATTATATATATATATTATAGATTAAGAACAGTATCTGTGCCATGCTCTTTCTACTATTATATATAATATTAGGGTTTTACTTATAAAATTAGTTTTGTCCTAATAACATGCTTTAATTCTTCTAATGAGAATTACGAATATTATCAACTAATTACGTGTAGATACGTATCTAGTTAAGTAAACAAATACCTGCATAAATATGCACATGCAGCAAAGATATTAGACCGTCAGTGATTCAAACTACATATTTCTTCTATGTTCAAACAGCATTTGATATTTCACACGTGTCTTAAAACTTTAATATTAACTAGCGACCCGTATCGACTACGCATGAGGGAGTTGCCTCCATTTTCTAAAAATAAAATTCAACCTGTTTTATAGATAGATAGATACTCTTTATTGTTTCCTCCAAAAGATTACAATAGTAAACTTATTATAAATATAAACAATTACAAGAAATAATCACAGTGAGAAAACAATGGGCGACCTTATCGCTGAGAGCGATCTCTTCCAGGCAACCTTTGGATGGAGAGAAGTAATTATAAACAGTTTGGTGGGAGGCACGATGAAAAATTCTGTTAGTTCTAAAATGGAGATGTGATACATATAATAATATAAGTATATATTATGTATTTGTGTATATATAGACAACTTGCTCAAATAAAAATCCTTAAGAATGGCAAACAAGCTGACGGCCCACCTGATGGAAAGTGGTAACCGTCGCCTATAGACATGAGCAGTACCATGGACATAACAGAGTACACTGTTTCGCCCATAATACCCCCCATGCGTTGCCATTCCTGAGGACTCAGCTGTTATTCCTCTGTACCCTGTAATTTCACGCCATATCCCACCCTTCGAACCGAAACACAGCCATGCAAACACAACTGTGTCACGGTTGAAACACGAATGGTAGGTTGATAGGTGAGAATGAAAAGGCACCACGATGGTTTCTATGGGGGACCACGTGGTGGTCGACCTGACTGGGTCCATTGCTAGATACGCCCCCCCCCTTCTCCAATACATATTATGTTAACCTTATAGTTAGTACATCGGCGTAAACTCTAAATAAGTACTTTATCATTTCTTATACAAGGTTATTTAGAAGAGCATTTTGTTACAGTTAGCTAACAATAAATATTTGGTAATTACCTTTACCGGCTGAACCTTGGGAATGTCAAGTTTTTAAAGGAAATTTAAAGATTATGTCCCACAAAAAAGCCAAGTTATTTTGATCTAAAAGTTAAACTACTGATGATTTCTTCATTTCTTTAAGAAATTTCTTTCTTTTATGTGAATCATATATATCTTTTCAGATAAAAAAAATAATGTTTCAAATTGGTTTCCAACTGATGGAGTTATGTTTTTATACATATTATATGCCATTGCTAGCAATATATCCTGTCAGGTTGACCCTGAAAACCCTGAAAACCCTCCACGCGGTTCACCCTGAAAACTAGAGATGAAACGGATATCCGGTAACTATCCGGTGTCCGCGCTATCCGGCGACCTTAATATTATATTATTATAGGCAACCCGCCGAATTAAAAAAAATCTGGATAAAAAAAATATTTTTAATTAATTATTTATTTAGTTAGTGTCAGTACCAGAGAGAGACTTTGTATAAAAGTCGTTTGCTTGGGTACCTCTGTCCCATTCGTGTTTTAACCATGAAGCAGTTGTGTTTGCATGGTTGTGCTTCGGTTTGAAGGGTGGGATATGGCGTGAATTTACCGGGTACAGAGGAATAACACCTGAGTCCTCAGGAATGGCAACGCATGGGGGTATCATGGGCGAATCAGTATACTCTGTTATGTCCATGGTACTGCTCATGTCTATAGGCAACGGTTACCACTTTCCATCAGGTGGGCCGTCAGCTTGTTTGCCATTCTAAGTCGTATAAAAAAAAACACTTATGAAAACCATTGTGATTAATATTATCGTTGGATTAAAATCACGATGGGCTATCTGACTTGTCTTTTCATCCGCACCTACCATCCTCACTGGTGCTTTGGTGCCAGCGTGTACCAATAGCACAAGTGAGGTTACCATTCCATTATATACATTAAAAAAACCGGTTACGCTATCAGCATAGGCGGGGTACAGTGAGGGCTCATAGGGGAGGATGATGTCAGGCCAGTCGACCCATCGTAATGAATCCACCAGCGAATAACCAAGATGCTTTTTCCAGGGGGAACCATGAGGAGGTCAGTCTAACAGGCTGACCTCCTCGTGGAGGAGGCCTATTGATATCAATAAGGCTGATGGTCCCCATATCTAACAATCCTTTTGCCCCTTTTATTTCTTAATGGGTGAAGATAAGGCACGTCATTTGACCCATAGTGACCAATTGAATATGAATTAATCATTATGGAGGAACGCGTGGAGGTCGACCTGATTGGTGTAATGCTAGCAATGGGCCTGTAAAACCTCATTACTAACAAGCCCCTTCTCCCCTTCCCCCTCTTATTACCAATCATTAGGATATTAGTCCAAGCGCGAGCCCAACGTCAAAAAAACTAAATGTACACAGAATAAAAAAAAATACGCGGACGAATCAACGGTAAACGACCTATAAACAGGTAATTTAATTAATATATTCTAAAAATAAACCAAAGTGGAAACAAATAAGAGGTTTATCTTGTCGGAAACAAGTTCGCTTAGGCCCACCAAATTTCTGCTTTCCGTACACACCTTTACCTTTCACGTGAAATACAATTTGAAGGTCAAGGTGAGACAGTGACCACGGAATCGGTTAAATAATAATTTACATATCCTTTACTACTCGTAACTCCAAATAGTTTTTTTTTTTTTACAACGCAGGGGGCAAACGGGCATGCGGTTCACCTGATGGTGACTACCGCCGCCCATGATAACCTACAGTACCACCCAAAGTATAGAAACTTTCGAATTTCCGACTTCTAAAGGAAGTAGATGCTCAATTCTACTATACAGGGGGGAAAGGAATTGTTAAAAATTAAGTCTAACTACTAGGCAATACACCGTGGTAGACCGCCACGCGGTTCCCCCTGAAAACAATCTCCCCATTATTAATAATCGCTTTCCTAACTGACCCATTGCTAGCCAATACACCCTGTCAGATCGACCTGCACGCAGTTCCAACTAGAAACCATCATGGTTAATTCTTATCCAATTCATCATGGTGGGCCAAATGACCAGCATTCATTCTCACCTATCATCTTTCACTGGTGCCACGTCGGTGTATACCGATAGCGCAGGCGAGGTGACCATTCCATTTCCACCCATTAAAAAAAATAACCTTAAACCTCATGAATGGCAACGCATGTGGGGATACCATGGGCGTAATAGTAAACTCTGTAATATCACAGATAATACAATACCCACGGGTCTGTACACGTCTAGAGGCGACAATTATCAGGTGGGCCGTCAGCTCGTTTGCCATTTTTCGTGTCATCAATATAAAATAAAAAAAAAGCTCATAATAAAACGAGAAACAAAATAACTTTATTAATAATATATTTAGTCAGTAAAACGTGTAATAACAAACATCACAGCGTCTAATAAAGCTTTCTACAATTATTTCACTAATTGGACTTGTTGTATTACAATTTTTAAGAAAAATAATTGTCCAATAAACAGTCATAAATAAAGAACCATTCTTTACTCACTGTTGTACGAAGTATACAGATTTACAAAAAATATTTTTTTTTTTTTTTTTTTTTTTTTTTTTTTTTTTTTTTTTTTTTTTTTAATTCAATTCCACAAACAATAATTGATTACTAATGACCACAGATGTGTAATACAACAATAAATAATAGTGTTATACTATTATAATACCATATTATGTGTTTATCTGTTTTTTTTTATATTTGACAGATTAGGTATATATCTGACCATAGATTACGTTAATATGTAATCTGTGGTCAAATATAAAAAAAAATAAGAACACAAGATGCACCTCTCAAAATACTGTAGATAAAAATCTTATATTAAATTAATAATAAATTAATTAATTTAATAATAAAGTCGGGTACTATATTATATATAAGGTTAATTACCAAGTAGGCATAGATAATATTAGTACCGCTACGATATCTATACATTGGATTTCTTTAGACATTAATGGCGGGAAAACGGCCATTAAGCATTTCGATATCACCCATACCAGTCGGATTACTATGTTTCGATCAGGTTCTTTATTTCGTTGTTATATATCGTCATAGTCGTACAATACTGACGGATCTGACAAATATTACATATAAAGATCCGTCAGTATTCTACGACTATGACGATATAACTGATATTTAATACATCCATTATGGAGTCAATATATATATATATTGTAACCAAGTGACTAATAATAAAATTTTTAAGGACACTTAAACAACCCGTGTCCATCCAATATTTAAAGGCAATCATACCTATCAGTCACAAGACAAGAACTTTCTTGAGATCGAATTTTCACTTTTTTCTGACTTAAAAAATCATTTAAAATACAAAAAAAAAGGATCCAATAACTAGTTTTTCCCCACAGTTTTTAGTTCGTATGCATAAATTTCAGAAGCAGGAAAACCAATTAAAACGATCGCTACTCGATTGCTTATCGAGATAAAATATGCACCAGGTTTTATGTTAAACCTTCAGGAACACAACTGTGAGAACGGCATCCAAATTCTGTCAAAGTCCAAAGTCTCCCTATGTCTGTCACGTGTGCGTTCTCGACCTTGAAGAAACCTTAGTATATACTCTTTTTGAAGAACCCCATAATGTAGTCTGTAGAGAATACCTCGACAGGGAGTTCATTCCACAGCCTGAGCGTCCGCACGAGGAAATTCCTTCGAAACCTAATTGATAATTTGTAAATAAATTTAACAGCCTCTGTAACATTCACAAATATTGTATGCTCCAAGCAAACACTTAATACTTTTTATCAATAATTCTTAAGGTAATATCGCACTGTGAAATAAAACTGCGCTAAAAAGCAGCGTATATAGATATTCAATTCTTTCCCCGCAATGTTTACTATAGCATTGTACAATATCCACAATAGAAAAATATAAGGCAAATACTTGTTGTATTAAAGTTACCAAGTTCAATATTACCTAATATGGGCGTTGTAGGGAAAAGGGATTGTCAGTAATGGAGACTGAGAATCCTATTGCTACCAGGTCGATCTCCTCGCGGTTCTCCCTGGAAACTATCATGGTTAATTCCTGATGAATTCATCATGATGGGCTAACTGGCCTGTTTTCATTCTCATCTATCACCCTTCACTGGTGCTCCGCCAGCGTATCCCGTTAGCGCAGGCGGGGGTACCATACCATTTTCATCCATCAAAAAAAAAAGAAATGGGCGTTGTGTTAAATAAGTGTCATAGAGTAATTGAAGATTGTCTTCCACAAAAGAAAAACTACTTCAATTGTGGTAAAACCAGTTATTTTGATTTAAAAACTAAAATACTGAGTCCATTTTGATAAAACTCCTATGGGGCCAATGTGTAAATATATCCTTTCAGATTAAAAAAAAAGAATTACCTAATTCGGTTAAGAAATAACAGAGTTATGAGGTAACAAACAAATAAACTAACTCCTTCATGAAGAGAGTTTAAAAGAGCAAGAATTATATATAAAATCAAGAGTACACTACTCAAGTGAGGGTATAGCCCTCTGGTGACAAGTGTTTCTAGGCCGCCATCGTTGTACACGAAGCGTTTTCACGTGACTTACAGTCACTATACAGCATTACATTCTGTTTAATTAATTTTTGTTCTTTTTTTTATATAGGGCATGATCCCTCCTATCGCCAGAATCCGTTTGATCCATGACTTACGGGACACCCTGTATATACATATATTCAAGCGCCTTAATTTTCGCAATAGCAAATTCACTTCTGAGTATATTTTTGTTTCAATTTAATTTAAAATTACAAAATTTTTATCACATTAGTAGAATCTCGATTATCCGGATATTCCATTATCCGGACTTCATGACTCTAATTATCGACTTAAAATGGTATTGTATTGTAAAATCTTTATTGTACATAATTTATATAAGAAAAATTAAGATTTAACATACAATGGCGGACTTATCCCATAAAGGGGTCTCTTACAGCATACTTATATATAATGGTATTATGTATTAATTGGGCAAATAGGTATTATTTAAGGTAATGGATCATTTTTATAGCTCGCATTTTTTTATATCGTATTTTCTAAACGACGTATGTAAAACCTTTTACATAATAAAAAAAAATATTAAAATTTAATTATGGTTAAATGTGACTTTGAAATCGATTATCCGGATTGTCGATTATACGGAATATCTCTAGTTTGAATTCGATTAATCGGGATTCTACTGTATAAAGTATTTTCAAATTAATGCGATGTATGCGTAGTAAAAAAAAAATTACATATACCTTCTTGAAAACAGGTCCTTCGTGAGTTTATCAACATGTCTTTATTATAAATCAACAATTAATAAAATATATTCCTTTCAAGTCTACACGCCTAAACTTCCGAGAGATCACTACAGTTTACTACAATTCTAACATTCTAATCTATTTGTGTGCAGCAGACTCTAGAACAATCTATAACAAATCGAAAAATTCGTCCAAAAATTTCATTGAGACAAATTGAGACAAAAATATTACTGAACACACAATTTTTCAAATCATTTCAACTATGTAAGCCATAAATGGGACCAACTGTACCATTTCTATGTCGAACACTAACTTCTAACACGCCTATCACTATATTGTACTATCAAATATACACATAACTGTATGTAGATCGGTTTCCCAAATTATAAAGCCAAAGTAAGATCAATCAGTACAATGATTATCATCGAGACACTCATTATGAGTGCATTGGTTTAAATCTTAGATTATAAAGTATATAGATTGGTAATGTAAAAAAGAGAAAACGTAATACGTTAGAGCGATATAGACATATAGGGCATTGACCTACACAATATAAGCTCGAAGCTGATAGGGCGGATAAAATCATTTTTTATTATTATTAAATTTTGAAATGTAATTTGTTTTAAGTTATTCAAGCTAGTCAGTTAGAGTTAAGTATGCTATTCAAGAACTATGCGAATGTTTGCTATTTTTGCAACTTGGAAAACAGTTTTATATTTATTTATTTATATTTTTGCTTACATTAAAATATGTCTACAAGGCGAACTTAACTTGCGACATCGACAGATGACTTCTATGCCAACAGACGCAAACGGATCGCATCTCTTTTATACCGACTGCGTGGCAGCAGTAACGGCATTCTGTGGGCATTGTGTAACAAATACGATAGCCCGATCCTCTCATTGTGGGTCAAAATTATTATAGGGGCCATAAAATGATTTTTGTATTTTTTTTTCTACTAACATAGTTTAAGTCAATTGTTACTAACAAAAATGGATCTTTGTAATCTATAATAAAGAAATATTAAAATTATAATGCCTGATGGCATTCTCTACCAGTCAACCGTTATATATGTCAATAATATAAAATATAATGATTTATCTGAGATACAGAAGGCACCAGCGCCCACTGGGGGACAGTATTACCTCCATTGGGAACCTACAGTACAATGGTATATATTTGATAGTACAATCTCTCTAATGCACCACAAACACAAAAAAGCAGGAATGCAATAATCTAAATATTTAAACACGATGGCACTTTACCAGTTGGGCGCAGATATGAGATTCTATCTACATTTACAAAAAAATACCCATAGATAATTTTAAAAGTTTTATATATAGAATTTATTTACTAATAAATAATATAGTGCAAATCATAAATACCATAGATGGCACTACCATAACTACCTTACTATATACTAGATTATGCTATAGATGGCGCTACAGAATAATATATTTTAATGGAATAACTATAAAGGAATGTACATAGAACTAGATTCAAACAAACTAAAAGGATTCTATTATGTTCGATTTTTAAAATGTACGACATTTTTTTTTTATTCTCTATGGATCTGCACCCTGAGTATTTAATAAAATATCTTAAACGTAACGTTATTCAACAAAATTTTATGATTTACCAATATATAATATATATATATATATATATATATATATATATATATATATATATATATATATATATATATATATATATATATATATATATTTTTTTAATTTGATTGTAATTTCAAAATGTATATTATATTGTGCACTAGATAATCATAGATTAAGTAAAATTAGACATAATATCTAAAAAAAAAATACTGTATTTTTTTTATTAAAATACTAATAAAATCAATTTAAGCGTTTATAATACTGAGACTTGATAGACAAAATCTGCAAATAAAGGTAAGGCCTAAAAATATTTTTAATCACAGTTATTCATGTTGACTTTCATAGTTTTGGCTAATTTCTAGATAGTTCTAGATGTTCATATTAAATCTAGCATTGACAACTTTCAACAAATACTAACAGCTCCATATATATGTATAATAAAATATAACGAATATATTGAACACTTAATATTGAATTTGACTTTTAAAACTTAGAATACTATTTAACCCATTTCCGGTAGGTGGCGTCCATGAGCAGGGAGACTCCCTTGTCTATGGGGCGCACTATGATCGGTATGGACGCCAGTCCGATGCAAACTGTTATGATGTTCCTGGCTCCAACAGGGATTTTGTTGTAACGACATAGAGCTTTTTGGGAGTAGGCACACAATCTGAAAAATAAAATTATTTTTAGCCATCTTCCAAAAGTTCTCAGTTTAATTGTATTTTTATTATGTTTCTTACCTCACAAAAGTAATTTGCTTAGACACCTCTGTCCCATTCGTGTTTCTATCGTGAAGCAGTTGTGTTTGCATGGCTGTGTTTCGGTTTGAAAGGTGAGTTATGGTAGTGAATTTACAAGGTACAGAGGAATAACACCTGAGTCCTCAGGAATGGCAACGCATGGGGGGTATCATGGGCGAAACAGTATACTCTGTTATGTCCATGGTACTACTCATATCTATAGGTGATGATTACCACTTTTCATCAGGTGGGCCGTCAGCTTGTTTGACATTCTAAGTTGTGTAAAAAAATGCAATAGGCGTTACCTATTTATGGTGAATCCCGGTATGACGATGGATGCTAAAGTCTGCCAAATGAGTGCATCTCCAGTCTCTATAAGCACGTTCTTTGGACGGCCATCTTTCTGAAATTTAAAATAGGAATATTAAAAATTAATTCCCGGGCTTATTTATCTGAAATCAATGTCATTTAAATGTTTTCAATCGACTTTAAAAACGAGTTATTTTTCACTTTATGTTTAATTTTTTTTTATACAATTTAGAATGGCAAACAGACTGACGGCCCACCTGATGGAAAGTGGTAACCGTCGCCTATAGACATGAGCAGTACCATGGACATAACAGAGTATACAGTTTCGCCCATGATACCTCCCATGCGTTGCCATTCCTGAGGACTCAGATGTTATTCCTCTGTACCCAATAAATTCACGCCATCAATTCTAAAATGATTTAGAATTTTTTTTTTTTATCTAACAAGATATACTTACAGATTGGTCTCAAAGAAATGTTCACAAAAACGATTCAACAGTTTATTTTTCAAATAAAAATAACTGATTTTGCTACAATTGATTTTGTTTTTTTTTTTGGAACATATTTTTAAATTATTTAAAAACTTGAGCAAAGCTTTTGGATGGTCATTAGTACTGTACTTTACAATAAACAATCTCTTATATTATTATAAAATTAACTTATTAACTAATTAACAGCCCTGTATGTCGAGGTCGTTTCGACGCCGAAAAAACGGCTGCTCACGTAATCCTGGAATGTGAGGCTGTGGCCCATCAACGTTTAGAAATCCTTGGAACGGTGAGGTTGCTCCAAGAGGCCTGTGAAGATTCCAGGAAGCTTCTGCGCTTCTGAGCGGAGCTACGTTGGCTGTACTAGCCACGACTCATACGCACAATGGCCCAAATGAGAGGCTAGGCGCGGAAAATAGAGTCCTATTCACGTTTTACATTTTTACTATAAAATTACATACTACTTACCAAGATGTCGCATCTAAAATTCCCAAAATATCTTTACCAATTACGGGAAGTGAAAAAATGTTTAATATCCAAATATAATTGAGTTATTGTTAGATTAACTATGGAAAAGTTATTTATTTATTTATTAAATCACACCAACAGTAAATGTATTTATATACATAAAAAAAAATCTATTTTAAAATTTTGATTTAGATCTGCTACAAATACCTATAAAAATCAGGCACATGTTCAAAATTTAACAAACTTCCTTTACCTACTTACAATTACCATCATCATCATCATTTCAGCCGTTAACTGTCCACTGCTGAACATAAGCTTTCCCCATAAGTGGAGTTTTAGCAGTAGTTGCCACACTTGGTAGGCGAGTTGGCAACCACAGTTAGGCTTTTAGAGATGTTTTAGGAGGGACACTGCTGCCCATCCCTCTATTACTGTGTTCCTTTAGTCACTCTCTTACGACATTCACAAGAATAGTGGCCTATGCCAGAACCACACAGACAATGGATAACAGATCACACACAGAGAATAGATATAAGATCTGTTAACTTACTTGCACCATTTTCCAGCTCTTGTCAGCCGTGTCTGCCAGCACGTAAGCAAAGGCTACCCCGTAGCTGGCACGCACCACCTTAACGGGCAGCACCGGCCGGAACGACTCACCAACCTCATTGGAGTACCCTGCACACATGGATCTCTTCAGTGATTATTACATAAAGAGCGATGAAGGGTAAGTCAACCAATTACCACTTATTTTATTATCTTTTTTTTTATGCAACTTAGAATGGCAAACAAGTAAACGACTCATCTGATGGAAAATGGTAACAGTTGCCTATAGACATGAACAGTAGCACGGACATAACCGAGTATATTGTTACGCCCATGACACCCCCCCCCTACATACATCATTTTTCATCACCAAAAAGTTTATAATATCCATATTTAAATTCTCAATTTTTGGTGTTGGCAACATTTTAAACTTTTGAATTTTGGTACCTATAAATCAGGGCAACTTACCAATAGACCACAAGGCTCTTATATGTGAAACTTATAGTAATATAATTAATATCATACCGGATATTTACATGCACACATAACACAAAAACTTTCAGATAAATTTTAATAAAATTTGATGTAATGATAACATAAAACCTATCTCAACATTTGAGATACTTTTTATTGCGTTAAATATCTCATTTACATGCAAAATAAATTATATAAATTTATCGCGCGAACAACATGTACGGTATAAGAAACAAGGTTAATTATTACATAAGTCACAATAAAAAAGCTTTTTAT
Organism: Galleria mellonella; assembly: GCF_026898425.1. NCBI lineage: Eukaryota > Metazoa > Arthropoda > Insecta > Lepidoptera > Pyralidae > Galleria > Galleria mellonella. Next base: position 856,902 of record NW_026442155.1, read on the forward strand.
TAGTAAAAAAAAAACCACCACTATGGGTATCCATCGTCCAAAATTATAGCTTACCAAGATATCGCACCCAGGAGTCCCGAAATATGTCTTCGCCGCCTTGTGAAGACATTCTTAATTCCTTTTTCTCGTTATTATTGCACTAAAATAATTCTACAATATTTTACAACACATACGTTTTTTTTTCTAAACAGATTTTCTTTCACAATAATTTGTTCACGAAAACATTCTATCGAATGTATTTATGGAATGATTAGGTAACTAAAAAATAAATTAGAAAATACGGGAACAATTATTTAGGAATGGAATAAATTACTTGTCATTTATGAATTTGTTAAGACTGTGGACTTTAACCACGATTTACAGCTTCAATTCCTATTAACATTTTAAAAATTTACACCCGGAGACGAATGAATTAATTAAAATATTCCAAAGGAATAGGAAGAGAAGACCTAAAGATGAAAAATTTCCATTTCTTGCTGTTATAATGACAGTGTAGTAATGACAGTGACAGTGACTTGAAGTTGAAACTGACAGTAATCATCTGTTTACGCTTGCCAGATTAATATACTTTTTCCTACCATTATTAATTTTATCCGACTGCCTAAGAAATATGGGTAATGTTGTAAAGACAAATAAATGTATTTCTGTATGTTAGTGTGCATGTTTTTTGACACAACATATGACTATAAATTATATTTAATGATTACTTTGCCAATTGCAAACAATATTTACAATTTTCTTTTTTTTTTATCATAAGGATTTACTCTTATATCCATCTCATTTTAATTTTGTGACGACTAAAGTTTTCATTTTTTATTATATACTAAAAACTCCTTATTGTAGATTTTTTCTTATACTACGTCCTAAATGAAAATATTTACAGTCAATAAAAATTCTTTGAACGTATTAAACAGCACCATCTAGTTCTATATGAAACGATGCTTCTATCATTATATATTGTTATGGGTACTAAACAACTAATAAACATACTTAAGTATTTTTATATAATAAATACATACACATTACACATAGAAAATACTCAGAACAATACAAACAATGTACAGTAATGTATACTATATCTACAAAACATTACGTCATCTATCAATGTGTGTGCATGTATGTATGTTCGCGATAAAAGTCGCTTTTGTTGTTTGTCCCTAAAATGTACTGGTTAGATCTCCAATTGAACTATTGATTAATAATCAATCGATTCAAACAAACCTCTTTCGCTTCTTCCACATTCATATTATTACGGGTACTTTTAATTTGGCCCTTATTCAGCACGTCGCCTATTTGGTCGACATACGTCCGTCTAGGGCGGCCCCTACCGACATCTCCATTCATTCTTGCTCGATAAATCTCTTTCGTACTTTCTTTCCCATCCTCTCCAAATGACCGCACCAACGCAACATTCCTTTTTCGATTTTGGTCACTACATCGACTTTCAGTCCACACTTCTCTCTAATCACACTGTTTCTTACTCTATCTTTTAAAGTAATACCACACATACTTCTCAAAGCTCTCATCTGTACAGCATTTATCTTACTTTCATGCTTCTTCTGCCATACCCACGATTCGCATTCCAATTGAACTATTGATTAATAATCAATATCAAACTATTATATTATTACTGGCAACACTTATTTTCATTGTACTTATTTTATTCGGCACAAAGTAAGATTAGTTTACATTTTGTGGTATAAATCCACTGAAATCTACTACTGCTGAAATTTTCCTTATAATTATGGTATCACTGATCAGCTGTTTCATTTACTTCTGTCAAAGTCATGTCGCGAATGCGAATTCGCGAATGTCGCGTTAGGTTATTTTCGTATCATCTCAAGACACAATGTCGAGGACTTTGTAGAGCTTCCTAGTGTAAAAGTGTTCTTTCTTAACTCATAAGTAATACAAGTGAAAGTGTATAAGAGTGCGTAAGTGATATTTATTAGATGCAATTTATGTTGCTATATAATTGCCTATTTATTCCAATGTTTAATAATTCGGTATCCTCAATTAAAATTCAATAGGTCGAGCGATCACTTGTCCACACAACTGAATTGTTGTAATTTTGAGTATTTATTTTGACTTCGTTTTCGAAAACCATTTCCAACTAGTGATGTTCAAAATAGAAATTTTACTATCGATACTTGGTAAATAATTTGCTAAACAAATAATAGTTTTTCTTTTCTGTTTAAGAAAACTTATTTAGATATAAATTATTCTTATTTTAATAATAGATAGTTGTAGATAATTATATTAAGTACCAAGGTGCCAATGCCAAATAATTTCGTGCCAATATTTTTTAATCGTAGTATAGGTACGTTAGTACGTCTAAATTTTTATTAAAGAAACTACTTATACAGTAAAATATAATAAATTAATTAATTATAACTAATATTATGTCATAATTTTAATTAATAATAATACCTACCTATGATATAGAATGAAAAATTTTGCACACATATGAGGTAAAGTGACTTTAAAGTTTCACCTTTCATAGTTTCGTTCGTAACTTAAGTACATAAAAAATTCGGGCCAATTAAGCGCGTATATTTTTTAATGTACATAATTGTTACGATAATTTTATTTTTTACAATCAATAAAGTATATTCCCGACCACATATAGTAATAAAATTTTGTCCCATTTAAATTCGTTTATATTATTTAACTCAAATTATCACCTTTCAATTATTAAAAGCATAAGGCTACTGCCTTATGCTTTTAATTGTTATCTGCACTTTTTATTTGATATCTTTATCCCCGTTATTTAGTGATATTAGTTCTTTCAATAATATTACTGACTATCGTATTTTATTCATTCGTTTCAAGGACTATTTTACTTACCTAAATTACTAGCTTTCTCTACTTGCCACTATCACTACATTGAGTGCTTTAGCATTCAATTTAAAAAGTATATTAGCCTATTATATGGTATTTAATCTTGCTATGTGTTAAAGTATACATTACATGACATCACAATTATGCATACATTGGCATATACCTTCAAAATCCATCACTCTACATATTAGGTATCTGTACATATTATATAGTGATTATAAATTAAAACAGAAGTTCTATTTAAGGAAATCAAATATAAAATTCCATAAGAACAAGGGAAAATCCCTCTCATGTTGCTATATACATATGTTACTTACTAAAGCCTGCTAATTTTAAACGTAAATCTATTTAAAGTCTGTGCCCATCTGTGTTTATTTAAATCGATTATGTTCATAGTTCACAAAGGGTGTAGAATTAATTTTGTTAAACCAGCTGTATAAATAAAAAAAATAACTTAGCGATACTTACTTGAAATAGCAATTTTCCTTATACGACTTAAGTTCTTTTATCCATATGTATTAAGGACCTATTTAAAGCTTTTAATATAATTTAAATCAATCAATGAATCATTTATTTGCATAAACATAGGTGCAGTTACGAGTTGGATGTTATAGACTATATATCACGCTATGTTTTGCTAATACAGTGTGTCAAATATTATTACGTACTGTCCCTTAAAATTGAGATTTTTTAATAAAACAATTATAATAATTAATAACTTATATTAATTCAAGTACAATTGAGTTATTCGATAAAAAATTCATAACAATAACATAACAATTAAAAATGTAATTTCAAGATCCGTAGCCAAAACCTAATCGTATAACTTCATCATGCTTGATCGTTTATCTGTAATAACTAAATATTTTATTTTAAAACTATAAGATACATAAATATTTTACAAAACGGTACAGAAGTTTAGAGAAATATGACCTAGTAAAATAATATCCCAACCTATAGATCCTAAACTTGTATTCGAATCTAGCTGACATCTAAAATTTTGCGTCAATTTTAATTTTCTACTAACTTTTACGATAACGGAAAACCTCTTCAACAAACATAATTCTGCATTCTAAATTCAATTATTTAAATTTAAAAAAAAAAAGTGTCTGCGAAACAATTCGTCATTCATCAATGTTTTTTGTCAAGATTAATGTAATTGTTTTTTACAGAGTTAAAATATATGTATATTTATTTAGTTCTACTTATTCGCTGCTTTTTGTGCATGTAATTACATTACCATAAAAAAACAGACTGATATCGCATGATTAGTCACAGACTCGCAGACAAAAACCCCGTACACCAACATGACGACGAAAAGTCATCACTTCAATATAATAATGGTATAAATTTCAGTAACTTAACCTCAAAACTACTGCAATACAGGGTACTAGCTTTTGTGTATATCATAATGGAAAAAAAAGAATACAATAAAGAAGAATTTTTGTATAATATATGTGCCACCACCAATGCCCTCAAACGCTTTTTATTTTTACCCAATAACTAGCTGATAGATACAAAATGCCATACGGCATGAAGCTCGCCACTTAACATATACAAATTTTATTGTGCAATAAAGAATAAATATCACAATTTATCCCACTACTTCTTTTTATCCTCAGAATGTTCTCATTTAGTGGTAACAATTACCTAGTTATTATATCGAGCATGCTGTAATAATGTAATAAAAGGAGAACTCGTAATATTATCCTATACTGAGGCATTATAAACCAGCATGATAATAATAAGCTAATATCCTCCAGTTTGCTGAATTCGCTGACCCAGCAATAAAATGTTAATGGGTTATTACAATGATATATCGTATTTCTGGACCGTTTTATTTTATAAATAAAATTATATTTATTTATTTATTGCGCCAGAAACATAAAAATACACAGCGGCAATTAGAAAATTTAAATAAAGTACAAATCAAAATATATACATAAAGATACAAAAGACGGTTTTATTGTTAGGGCAGTCTCTTACAGACAACCTTAGATTTTGTATGTAATTTTCTATAGTTTATAATTTTTTTATAACTCTGTTTTTTTATGCAACTTGGATTGTCAAACAAGCTGACAACCCACCTGATGGAAAGTGGTAACCATCGCTTATAGACATGAGCAGTACCATGGACGTAACGAGACTATACTGTTTCGCCCATGATACCCTCCATGCGATGCCATTCCTGAGAACTTCACAAGGTTTAATACAATTTTCCTTGTTTTCAATTAAATATGGGTTTTTATTTTACCGTCTTATTTAATATAGAGGAGTAAGAAACTACAATTCAGTATTAAAGAACAACATAATTTAAGATTTAATATACATAAATAGAAAGTGACGGCTTTGATCTCAAAAAATAATATGGAACCAAAAAATTGCCTGCTAAAATTTTTTAAAAGTCCTAAAGGAAAAGAATGTTTTTCTTTACTCGAAGAATATGAAACTTAGGTTCAAATAAAAACAAAGTGAGAAATTCCATTCTCGAAAGAGATGAGAAAACTGAACAATGCAAGGTTCGATCGACCTTCGCTGAAGAAATCCTTGACAAATCACAATTACTTCAACAGTTATAATTAACTCCGACAAATACAATTCGTGAAGTGCTTTACATAAAAAAAAAAAAACTCAAATATTAGGTATATAGCGAGTTACACGAAGAAACAAACTCATTATCTCTATGAAATACTAATGTGTATACATAATACAAATTGTTTCAGAGGTAGGTAACTATTGTTTATAAAAAATGACAAAGGTAAATGTTTAAGTAACTACTCATGCTATCTTATTCTTTAACCGGTTTTGTGAAGGAACTAAGGAAAAATATCAGTAATATTGTGATCCTCGTACTTTTTTTCCTTACTTTTAATAGCAATTTTATTCAATTTATATCCTACCTTCAAGGTAGGTAATATACATTGTAATTAGTTGTATATTTATTCCTTTTTAGAATTCCGTTTCGTGTCACAAAAAAATAAATAAAAAAATCGTAAAATCGAAATGTATTATAGAATCTTTCTTTTACTTGTCTCTCTGTCAGTCAAGATCATTTTCTCTGAAATAGGTAGGTAAATATGTTCAGACTTAGACATTTAATCGTATTTGTCAATTTCTGTGTAGATATAAGTTATTATCTATTTACAATATATTAACAAAACCTTTAAATATTATGCAATTGATGACAAATTTCATATAACCGCAGTCCGATAATATTATCTATGTTGTATATTGCCTCATCATTAAATAGCATTTAGTTATATTAAGTGATAAGGAAACATACGAAAATCACAATGTCAACAATTCGCATAGTTGACGATTGGCAGTCGATAAAACGCGTCGCTCGAAGTACATCACTATCATTTTGTGACCTCTGTATAAACAGTGTTCGCGCGCTTTTTTAAAATAAAAAAAAATATTTACGTATTCACGTAGTGCAAAAGTATTAAAAAATATTAGTGTTGGTGTGACCCTTTAAAAAAATTTACATACACTTTTAAACATTAAATGTACTTAGTAGTAGTAATTAATAATTAAAAAATAAATTCGTGTTTACAAATATACAAGAAAACGTAGACATTTTATTGTGAAACAATCTTCAAATTACTTATTTTCCGTGTGTACTTCAGTAATTTTTCTATGCTTCAGTCATTTCAGAAAGCAACTCTGCCAGTTTTATTTGTGTAGATTTTAAAACCTGAGTAAATTTGTACTTACTCATTCTTTGCTCTTTTATCTTGTTATGAATGCTTTATCTAAGTATATTAAATACTTTGTAAAAGTAGCTATTCTAAGGGTCTGCTCTAATTGTTGATCCTTATTTTACCACCTGTTTCTCGTGTCTTTGCCAGTAAAAAATCATGCAGGTGATTTCGTGCAGTCGTGCAATTTCGCGCTAATGCAACCATAGACATAGGAAGTACTTGGTGCAAAGAATTATTTTTATTTTTAACCAGCGACATGGTTTTTTTTTTATTAAACAAAATAAAGCCAATGTTACTCACTGATAATGTAGCTTTCTAAAATAATAAATAATATCTTATATAATACATATCTCTTTTATAAATACTGATTTTTGACACCATTATCGCGAATATTGGCTTGCTTCCCAGAATAGGTCTCCCATAAATCTAGCCTCAAAGTGCAATCTTGCGTACAGTCTCCCTCTAGTATATAGTAGTAAATATATACTACGAGATAGTAAGACTCAACAGAGGTTATTATTATTCTTAATCTATGAAATGAGTTTAAATTTTTAATGTAATATTCTAAATTTCATAATATAGATAGATAGATAATATATTTGCATTACTTACTTACAGCACACAAATTAGAACATAGATATACCAAAAAGCGAGTTAACATAAATGATTAAAAAAATACATAAAGCCAGAGGGAGACTTTGTACGAAAGTCGATTGCTTGGGTACCTCTGTCCCATTCGTGTTTCTACCGTGAAGCAGTTGTGTTTGCATGGCTGTGTTTCGGTTTGAAGGGTGGAATATGGCGTGAATTTACGAGGTACAGAGGAATAACATCTGAGTCCTCAGGAATGGCAACGCATGTGGGGTATCATGGGCGTAACAGTATACTCTGTTATGTCCATGGTACTGCTCATGTCTATAGACGACGGTTATCACTTTCCAACAGGTGGGCCGTCAGCTTGTTTGCCATTTTAAGTTTAAGTTGTATAAAAAAAAAGCTAAATACAGTATTTCGTTTGTACGTGTCCCATAGCAATACAAAATGGTCACAACTCAGTTTATTGCTTCGCCCTCAAAAGAGCAAAGCACTGATATTCTGTTGCGGCCAAAGGGAATAGGGTAACAATAAAACAATACTACCAGATTATATATACAGTAAACAGACAGATATGACAGTTTATCTAGCAGACAAATGGAACATATAGGTAATTTGCTGGAATGTCTAACTTTTGCCTCTCAATTAAGAATTATTGTAAATTAATTTTGAAACTGGACTTAGATATTAACTAAATTTTGGCATTATTGAAGTCAATATTTACGTATCAAGTTATTTGTACATAACTTTAATACTATTATAGTTCGTTGCTCCGGAGATAACTAATAGATTAGGAAGACTTAAAACATAAAAGATGTAACTTATCAGTCAATATATTAGATATAGTACTATTTATATAAATGTAATCGTTAAATCTTTCAAGTGTATATAAAATTTGATAAATGTGACAAGAAATTTGTCTTTACATATCATAGATAAAGAATAGTTCCCGTTTCGTATCTATGGCTACTTGCTATTGTTTAAATAGGTATCAGGTGCAAAAATTTCGTCATAGATAGAGATAGATAGAGTCTTTATTACCAACATTAATAAAATAAATAGTTAAAAAAACAACAATAAAAAAAAACAGTTCATTTTGCTGGTCGCTAGAGCCGCCTCAGCTGTTGCTGTATTATGTATGCACACTTCCAACGAGATGTACCTATACAGCGCTGATTTTCAGGCGGCCCCTTAACTCTTTTAACTTTAGCATTCGCGCGGGTCGCCAATACCCATTTCTCAGATAGGAAACTTAATACATTGAACAAAAAGTAAATAAATAAAAAACATATATATAGGTAGATAGATAGATACTCTTTATTGTTTCCTCCAAAAGATTACAATAATAAACTTATTATAGATACAAACAATTACAAGAAATAATCACAATGAGAAAACAATGGGCGACCTTATCGCTGAGAGGTCGCCTTTTTAAGTTTTAAGTTTTAAGCCATCTAATTTAATGTAGGTAGGTACCTACTTTAAATTGTTGTCTTCGGTACCACCGTTGGACATTCGCCTCTTATAATTTTTCTACATAACGCAGTTAATAGCCTGTTGATTCCCTAATACAGTATATTTTTTTTTCCAATGGATGAAAATGAAATGGCAACCCCGTCTACACTAACGGTATACGCTTGCGAGCGCACCAGTGAAGTATGATAAGTGAGGAGGAAAAGGCAAGTCAGTTAGCCCATCGTGAAGAATTCACTTGGAAGGGACACGATGATTTCCGGGGGGGAACCGTGAGGAGATCGACCTGATAGGGTATATTGCTAGGAATGGGGCTTATTTATAATTACTAAAAAACCCTTTTCCCTCCACTACAATATATTATAGTCTATGGCCATACGTTGTTTATGGTAACGCATTTTAAAATATGATACTAAGAACTGAAACTCATTCCATAGATATGACATAGATTAAGAATAATACTTGCTGTACATACAGAATTATTCCTTTAGAACCTTCAAAATGAAATTATTTCATTCCAACGAAAACATGTCTACCGATGAGAACGTTTACCACTTATGTAGGGGACAGTTACCACTTATGTGTGAGCGAAGTTAAAAATTTTGAATTTGCACTAAAATAAGACATTAAAAACATCATTTCAATCGTGATTCATTTTTTGAAATCCGTTAAAAAAAATTGCTTATTTATATTGTTTGTCGTGCATTAAAACAGCTACTTTACAAACATTTATCTTAATACTATGTATATATGTATTTAACTTTCTGTAACTTTGTTTGTACGACGTTTATGTCTTTATCTCAATATTTTATATGACATTTAATTAGGGATTTCGAAAACAAACCTTCTTTATATATGTCTTTAAAATATCTTTATAATCCTTTAAATATAAAGGATCAGTCAAGAATTCTTTATTAAAAGGATTCTTGACTGATAAAACATTTATAAATGTGTGGTATTAATTGTCATTAAAAAATAAACTGTTATTCAGTAGATATTCACTTCTCATTCTTTAAAGAATCTTAAAAGCAACAAATTTTGTTCTTTGTGAGATTCAATTAACTTAAAAAAAAATATAAAGGTGTACGCTCTGGTCGAGGTCTAATCGTAGTATTTAATTTTAGAATTGTTTTCCCGCCTAAAGAAACTTTTTCTTTTTTTTTTTTCTTCGATACTATCACGTTTTACTAATCAGCTATATAAACTTTAAATAAAGAACAAACTATTAATGGTGTAGTGTGACGATGTCCATTGTGAATTTGAGAACTTAACAGTGCTAAAAATAAAATGAAGAACACAAACAGTGAAAAGTCTGATGAGTGGGAGACGGAGAAGCTGAACCCCAATGGATGGTGAGTTAATCGTTATATTAACTATTTAATTATTGCATGTCAATATGAAAGTTTAAAAAGAATTTATAGATCATACATTATATAGATAGAGCATCAAGTGTTAAAAACCGTTCAACATTTATTCAGATAAATTGATATTTGGCACATATTTTTTTAAACCAATAATGCGCAATTTTTGTTCAGTGTTGCAAGTAATTGGATTAAAAATTTCCCTAATTCAGATCAATTTCTAAAAATGAAAAAAAAAATTTCTGATGTAATATATGTATAATAATACATGCGTACTTATCACTTTAAAATATATACACATATATTTATTAAAATGGTGGCCATTTTACATGATTTTAAAATGAAAACAAAATTTACATCTTTAATTGTAAATAAATCAGAGTTAATTAGTAAAAATAATCATCAAAACAAATCTTTATGCACTGTTTAACATGCTCTTTCAAAGATATTCTTAATAATTTTGTGTCATTTATATTTTTCAATTTAACTTTATCATGTAATTTCTCTTCTATCATATCAACCTTTAACTGTCCATTGCTTTATTCTTTATGCCAATTATTTCATATGGCATTAACATAAACCCTAGCGGGGTTTTGCCAGTAGTTGCCACGCTTGTCAGGCAGATTGGCAACCGCAGCTAGACTTTGGAGATGTTTTAAAAGGGACGCTGCTGCCCATCACTCGCCCTCCTTTAGTTACCCTGGAAACCATCATGGTTAATTTTTGTCGAATTCATCATGGTGGGTCAACTGAGCTGCCTTTATTCTCACCTATCATTTTTCACTGGTGCCCCGTCGGTGTATACCGATAACACGGGCGGGGTTACCATTCCATTATCACCCATTAAAAAAAAAACTCGTAGAGTTTAAAAACTCTACGAATGTTAAAATGATTTAGTTGTGGGACCGTTTCTTGAAGCGTTTTCAATACCAACGCTCCATCTAAACGTGTTTGATCAACTCACTATTAACGATCGAACAATCATACGTCAAGTGACAATCACGACCTCGCGTGTAAGTGTTAATACGTCTTGATTATTGAGTTGATGGCAGTGTGATCGATCGATAAGTGACGGATGTCCCCAATAATAATGATAGTGATAAGTGCCCTTCAGATATTATCCATTATTTATTTGGCACTTCGGACTTTCGAAACCAGCAATGCTTCGGGTCACAGAACAGAAAAATGTTTATTTCCGCATAGAATATATATATATATATATATATATATATATATATATATATATATATATATATATATATATTAGTATTTTACAGGGCAGATGTATGTTTTCTAACGACTTCAAAAAGAAGGAGTTTCTCAATTCGGTTGTATGCTTTTTTTTATGTTTGTCACCTCATAACTCCGTGAGTTGTGAACCGATCTGGAAAACTCTTTTTCAAAATAGTGTTCTGGTAGATCGCAATTTTTTTTTATTGGGTGATAATGGAATGGTAACCCCACCCGCGCTATCGGTATACACCGGCGGGGCACCAGTGAAGGATGATAGGTGAGGATGAAGCAGGTCAGCTAGCCCATCGTGACGAATTCAATAAGAATTGTTCATGATGGTTTCCACCACGTGGAGATCGATCTAGGAATGGGGCTATCAAACTCCTTTACTAACAATCCCTTTCCCCCCAATTCACAATATTACAATCCCTCTCCCCCCTCCTCGTCCTCATCTACCATCCCTAACACAACAAAACTTCGACGAGAAATGATTGTTGGTGACGATGACAAGCATGGTTCTCATAGAAACCACGTTATTAATGTCTGGTGAATTCATTACGATAGACCAACTTACCTGAACTCATCCTCACCTATCATTCCTTACTGACACCCTGCCAGCAAAAACCTACAGTCCAGTACTATCATTCTTTTACCATCTTTTAAAAAAAAATCCGAAAACCACAACGGATGGCAACCCTAAGTCTATTTTTTTTTTAAGGATTTTTGATGGAATAAATGTAATAATAATATAATGATAAACCTTTTTAATTACTTAAAATAAGCAAAAAATATACAGAGTGAAATTAAAGCGCGGCCACATAAGAAAACGCATGGAAGCCAAAAGGAAAGAATGACAGCGAATGAAACTAGATGGCGCTGTGTGGTTCACTTGAACAGTTTTTACCTTCTTCAGGTATATCAGCCGTATCGTACCTTTAACTGATTTCTCATGTAAAGTTTTATCTACTACCCCTAGTCATGGAAAAAGAGGAATTAGTGGGTATCAATAATTTACAGAGATTTTCAAAAATTTCTAATTTGAGTTCAGTGATATACATTGAATAAGACCAATATTTAATTTATTCAGGTTAAAGTGGCGCATGAGTTCTTCTCTTTCCATCTAGTTTATACGACACTCTGTGTGTTGACGTCATCGATGATTTTTATCATTTAATCAATTTACGCACTACTATCAACTAATTCTCTAATATTACAAATATTAAGAGTGTTTGTCTGTTTATTATTTCGGTGTTTTAATGATTAAACTACTCGTAATTTAATATGCACGAAATTAATCGTCATTTAACAGAAGGAGACTTTGTACAAAAGTCGTTTGTATAAATACGTTCTATATAAGCAACTCATTTGAAGCACTTTCAATAAAAAAAAAATCTTATTGAGAAAAGTTGCTTATAGGGGAAAAAATGAGTATAAAAATACTTACCGTATGGAAAATATTTTTACTTATTTCTTTTACTAACTAAGCTGAGTAGAATAAATAAAATATAAAGAATAAGTTATAGAGACGTTGCTTATATAGAGCGTTCACTGTATATATGTACACAAATATATACATATATACACATACATACTCATACATATATACATATACATATATACCCATACATATACTATATATACACAATCAAATATATACATAAAAATACACATATACATAAAAAGTTTGTCATTAAAATAAATAGTGTGTAGTATTTACGCGAATACGTGACTGTTAATTTAGCGAGTAGCGTATTGATAACACGTGTTATCATGACAATAGTGACACGTTGGCGTCACGCGACGACCGATAACTGGCAGCATAGTGCGGCTGACACATATCGTGATCAGACTTTATTGTTGTAAAGGATAAGCAAGCTAAAGTGGTAATGGGCTGGTCACATAGCTCAAAGTACCGACAAACGATGTGGAGGAAAGGTTCTTGAGTGGCGACTCCGTATGGACAAATATAGATAGATAGATACTCTTTATTGTTTCCTCCAAAAGATTACAATAATAAACTTATTATAAATATAAACAATTACAAAAAATAATCACAGTGAGAAAACAATGGGCGACCTTACCGCTAAAAGCGATCTCTTCCAGCCAACCTTTGGATGGAGAGGAGTAATTATAAACAATTTGGTGGGGGGCACGATGAAAAATTCTGTTAGTTCTAAATATGGAGATGTGATACAGTGTATTATTAGATTCTAAATATGTGATGTATAAAATGACCTCCCTTCACTAGATGGAGTGACAACTTCAAATGCATGCATGCAATTGCAGGGTGTCAGTGGATGCAGATGACTTGGGACCATTCCTTATGGTAGTCTATTGAGAGAGGCCTACGTCCAACAGTGGATAGGTAATGGCTGATATGCTTGAATCTATAACGCCACCCATAAGCACCCGCAACATCGGTGGAATTGCAAGTGTGCTGCCGGCCTTTTAAAAATGATAATGCTCTTTTTTTAAAAGTTATGATGTCATATCGGTTCGGAAATACCACTGCTAAGAGTTGATTCTAAAGTGTGGTTATGTATGGAAGAAGATGCTTGGAAAAACGCCACTGGTCCTGTAATAGGTATGTGTGAAGGCCACATATGACGGCGGAGTGTGCGACATCCTTCTTTTAGATAAACCGATAACTTTTTATGGATGAAGGTAGAACACCCAGGACACCAGATCACATTACTACATTCTCTTCTTCCCTTCCCCCCCCCCCCCACCTCTAAAATAACTAAGATCGCGCGATGACAAGGTTCCTGACTTATTAACTCAAGTATATTTATCACAAATAAGCGAAACAGATTTGTTTGAATCGAAGCATCTGTAGTTCCATTGTTTCTGCCTACCCTAATGGGAGACAGGCGTGACAGATATGTATGTATGTATATACATATATCATACAAATGATAAACGCCTGTACAATCATGGATAGCAATATTGCACTGTAACATTTTAACTCGCTCTTTTTTTTTATTTACACTATGTGATTTTTTACATTACATTAGAGTCAACTTAGTCTCTTTTTAAAGGACTTATTAAAAAATATAAACAAAAGTTTATTATAAAAACGTATACAGTGCCCCTTGAAAAATGTACTGACTTCTCTAAGACAAGGAATATTTAATTTGTTTTTTTTTCTTGTATTGAAAGTATGTGTCTCTGTTTTTTTTAAAACGATTTATATTTTCACATACATACATAATGTTTTCGTAAATATATTGATCATATTACATCCATACGTAATGTCAGATAACGTGTATGGTACGCAGTCAAGGTTTATCGAACCTACGAGTATTAATCGATTCGAGACAAACATCACATGACGGAACGAAATGGAGCTAGCTTATCATCAATACATACGCGTAGACAGTAGTTCAGTACATTTTTTTTTCTAAACTCAACATTTATTTATTTCTTTAACCCTTCTTTGCATTTTTTTTTTATTGGTGAAATAAATCATGTACCAAATGAAAGGAAAAATGGTTAAAAAAATAAATTTTACAGCAAAATTTTTTGTTCCGCAATGGACATTAAAAATGTATCCAGACACGATCAACTTAAAGTGAATTTGTTCTTTTATATAATTTTTGGGCATTCAATGTTATGATGGAAATTTCCACCATTTAGCAAACAAGGGTTAAATACTCTTCAACCGACTCCAAAAAGTGAGTTCTCAATTCGATTGTAGTTTGGGGATTGGGGAGGGACTAGATTTGGGGAATATTTCTAACAATTAGCATACTAAACCCTATTACTAACAGCTCCTTTCCCCTAAATACAGCCTAACAATCAATGTAGTCTAACCAAAACCTAGTAATTACTAAATTTTTGTTGGACCACAAGCTTTTTTAAATATACGTAAAATGGGGGGAAAGGGATTGTTAGTAATGGAGACTGAGAATCCTATTGCTAGCAAAAACCCAACCAGATCGACCTCCTCCTCCTGGAAACTATCACGGTTAATTCCTGATGAATTCATCATGATGGGCTGACTGGCCTGTTTTCATTCTCATCTATCATCCTTCACTCGTGCTTCGCCAGCGTATCCCTTTAGCGCAGGCGGAGTTACCATACCATTTTCACCCATCAAAAAAAATATATATATACGTAAAATATACGTAACTACATAAAACCTTCACTCAGTTTTGTCCGTTTATTTGTCATAGAAACATGTAAGAATTTTTTTTATATTATTATTATATCAGCCTTTAACAGCCTTTAAGGGTTTTGCCAGTAGTTGCCACGCTTGGCAGGCGAATTGGCAACCGCAGTCAGGCTTTAGAGATATTTTAAGAGGGACGCTGCTTCCCATCCCTCTCCCTCCCTTAGTCGCCTCTTACGACACCCACGGGAAAGGAATTAATGGCCTATTCTATGCCGGGACCACACAGCTCGTAATACGGCAATGTAAGAAATTGTTTAGGTATAAAGCGATTAATTGCATATTTTTTACTCTGCCTTCGAAACTGTTGCCTGTCCAACCGAGACGTTGCGTTATCGCATTTAAGATTTCAGTTCAAACTGCCATTATCGGTTTACTGGCCGTGTCTCGGTACTGTTTTAATATTTCATGTCGTTTCGCGGCTTCTACGGTATAAAATTGACATCATAAACGTGTTAGTGTTGCCATTACAGCTATTAAGAAAAAATATTAATTTAAAAATGGAAATGTTGTGGCGGTGAAAAAATTAAGTGATATAATAAGCATAATTCTTGTACCCATTTTGACAATTAAAAAAATATTTAATTTGAAAATGGAATGAAATTATTGTGATTTAAAAATGTGTTATTTAAATATTTATAAAATCTTTTGTCCTGATTGATCAACGCACAGCCAAAACTAATAAGTAGTATATATATTATAGGTAACTTAATTATTTTTTAAGGGATAAAGCAATTTGAAAATTGTTATATTTGTAACTGTAGTCCTCCTAGATAAGTACTAATCGAATCAATAATAAATTTTATCTGCTTCATATATGAAATTCACCGTGTTGTCCGGGCATAGAATAAGCCACCCCTTCCTTTCCCGTGGGTGTCGTAAGACGCTAAGGAAAGACAAGGGATAGACAACAGCGTCCCTCTTAAAACATCTCCAAAGTCTAACTGCGGTTGCTAATCCGCCTGCCAGGCGTGGCAACGACTGGTAAAACCCCCCGAAGGGAGAGGCTTGTGTTCAGTAGTGGACAGTTAAAAGGTAATTCGATGATGAGAATGATGATTAATAGGATAGAAAAAATTATGACAAATATATATATTTTTATACGTTATTATTTTTATTTCTGCCTACCCTAATGGGAGATAGGCGTGACAGATATGTATGTATATATGTATATTTTTATGTATATATTACTATTGTAAGATATATTTAATTCTAAGTATTATTAAAAAAAAACTATAAATTGTTCGACAGTAAAAACTGTACAACTAATTATCTTTACCTGTACAGTTTTTACCCCCGAACATTGTATAGTTTTCTTTGAGCTTCTCAAAGATTAACTGTAAGAGATCCCTCTATGGGTAAGTCCGCCATTGTATATTAATTTTTGTTTTTTTAATATGTCCAACATTAAGTATTGTATATACTTAATGTTGGACATATTTATATATTTTTTTTTTAATAATACTTAGAATTAAATATATCTTACAATAGTAATATATACATAAAAATATACATATATACATACATATCTGTCAGAAATAAAAATAATAACGTATAAAAATATATATATTTGTCATAAATTTTTCTATAAATATAATAAAGATTTTAAAACAACAAATATAAATATTTGTATCTATTATAGTACATA
This sequence comes from Galleria mellonella, assembly GCF_026898425.1. Taxonomy (NCBI): domain Eukaryota; kingdom Metazoa; phylum Arthropoda; class Insecta; order Lepidoptera; family Pyralidae; genus Galleria; species Galleria mellonella. Next base: position 873,927 of record NW_026442155.1, read on the forward strand.
GATAATTTAAATTACCCTGTTTGAGTCATAGATTACTATTCGTTCTTATTTATTTATTTATTTATTCATTAGTACAAATATGTGTACATGGCGGACTCAATGCTAAAAGCATTCTCTCCCAGTCAACCATAGGGAAGTGTCAGAATACTCGAATGCGGTACTAATAATTATTGATATACATACATACTAAAATTACATATATAAACGAATAAATATATATGAATAACAAATATACTATTTAATACACACATATGACGTTTTTCTATTGCAGTTGTTTTATTTGTTTTATATAGTAATATTTTATGTATTTATTTATTGTATGTATGTATTTATTTATTTAATATATTATGTGTATGTTTATATTATATAAATTTATCAAGTATTGATTTTTTTTCTCTATTCAAAAATGCACCACCACAATGCATACTTAATTCTCAATTTGCCTAATGGTTGACTGGTAGATAACACCGTCCGGTGTTAAGTCCGCCAAATGTACATAGAATTTTATATATATATATATATATATATATATATATATATATATATATATATATATATATATATATATATATATATATATATTCTTTATTGCACTAAAACATACAGTAACAACAATAAGTTAATAACAATGTTAGCAAAGGCGAACTTATCTCTAAAAGAAATTTCTTCCAGTCAACCTAACGCAGTGGCATAGGAAGTAGATAGTGGGCAGTTGTAGTGCTTTACTGTGCATTAAAGTTTAAATAAATAAATAAATAATATGTACTAGTTACATATCTATGTAATAGCTATTTATCTCCGACACTATTGACAAAAGGTACCTATTACATTGGCAGTCACGTTTCGTTGTGATTTGTGTGTGAAATGTGTGATTGTATTTTACAATAATTAAACATATTTATAGTGTAAACTTTAGCAAGAAATATACTTGTGTAAATATAAATTAAGATATACCTAACCTGTGGGTCGACGATTCTAAATTATAGAGTTAAACAAAGTGTATTTGATAACAATTTTGTAACATAATATAATGTCTATATACGGGAGATTAATAAACTCACTGTGTTTTTGTCGTGTCATCGTCGTCGAACCCATGTTCCTTCGCTGTAAATGTTCAGTTTTGCTGGCTGAACTCCCCCTCAAAGGACACTGATGATTTCAATTTCATCTTGTATACTCAACTTTACTTTTATAATTAATTAATTTTTCAATTTTAACCAACTTCAAAAAAGAAAGATGTTCTGTGTTTGGCCGTATATTTATTTACATATGTATGTCCACCGATTTCTCCGTCCATTTTGGAGTGAATTTTATTTGTATTGCTATTAAGTATATATATAATATAAAAATTCGCACTGTATTTTTTGTTTTATATTAATTTAGTTTGAAAAGCTTATGTTCACTTTTAGTATTTTTTTATTTTACCAGAGGGAGACTTTGTACAAAAATCGATTGCTTGCAGAGGTACCCCTCTGTTCCATTCGTGTTTCTACCGTGACGCAGTTGTGTTTGCATGGCTGTGTTTCGGTTTGAAAGGTGGGATATGGCGTGAATTTACTGGGTACAGAGGAATAACACCTGAGTCCTCAGGAATGGCAACGCATGAGGGGTATCATGGGCGAAACAGTATACTCTGTTATGTCCATGGTACTGCTCATGTCTATAGGCGATGGTTACCACTTTACATCAGGTGGGATATCAGCTTGTTTGCCATTCTAAGTTGTATAAAAAAAATATATAAATTTAGATTTTTTTTGCGTACATTTCGAAAATCCATATAGCATGTAGAGTTAATAAAGATTTTATTAAGTTTTTTTTTTTCATCATATCTTTTTTTAATATTGCACTTTACCCCTGACCCTGATAACAATTAGTTTACTCTGTCGTGATGTGGTACATTACCTATTTAGTAATTACGATGTAAAAGCAGCCGAAACACTGTCAAAATAAATTACGCGTGCAAAATTAAATAGCTAGACTAGAGACTTATGCTGTATCAAATCGCAGCTTAAGTCAACTAAGACGCTTAAGCTTAATACTCATCTCCCAATCGCGAACCAAATAATATTGGAAAAAAAAAATTACGATGTAAACAATGCTCGCGACTTCACCCGCTTGTTCACTCCTTGTCCTTCTCTACGCTAAATAGTATACCAATTTCATGACATTCGGTCTCAAATCGGTTTAATTTTTTTTATGTTTGTTACCAAACCACTTCGTCAATTATAAACCAATTTAGAAAAGTCTTTTTTTTTTATGTGATGTCAGTATATCCTTATACTTACTGATTGGTTTCATAAATATTTTATGAAAATCGGTTACGTAGTTTAGTTTTTAAATCAATATAACTTGTTAATATAGTTTTGTTACAACTGAACTCTTTAAATATTTAACTGAACCAAGTATTATCTTGTGCAGGGCAACTTATTTGCCATTCTAAGTTGTATAAAAAAAAAACTATGTCAATATCTGATTTAAAAAAAAAAGTGATACTAAATCTGTAATGCCTTCACAAAATTATATAACATATCAGTTAACTGTCCACTAGGAAACACAGGCCTCCCTCATAAGGGGGTTTGCCAGTAGTTGCCACGATTGGCAAGCGAGTTGGCAACCGCAGTTTGGCTTGGGAGATATTTTAAGAAGAACGCTGCTTCTCCTCTCTAGACAATTAAGTTCCCTTAGTGGCCTCTTACGACATCCACGTGAATAGAAGGGGGAGAAATTATATATAAACTAATATTAATTAAATATATGTAAATTGTAAGACTCTTTACCTATATTGACATGCCCTTACAAGGCGTAACAAAATAACTGGAAGATGTAACATTGTAAACGGTTTTCGTGGCAGAAAAAAATTGATTTTTTTTTGTTCAATTTAATACAAAAGTGTACACGTAGAACTATGTCTAATTTAATATTATTTTTACTAAATAATATCAAAATAAAATAAAAAAAAACAGCAATATAGTTAATACATAAAAAAAAGCAAACTTGATCGACACCGTCACACGATGCGTATGAAAAAAACATTTTTAATATTCGACAATGATTTCGAAAGTGAAAACCAACCGTTGCTGCAGGACCATGACACTGACGACGAATGGCAAGTCAATTATATATAGACCTTTATAGCGCAATGGAAACGGAACTCTATTTATATTAGATAGATAGATAGATACTCTTTATTGTTTCCTCCAAAAGATTACAATAGTAAACTTATTATAGATACAAACAATTACAAGAAATGATCAGAGTGAAAAAACAATGGACGATCTTATGAGATTTCATTTCAATTCACGAGCAGGTACATAGATATAGATTTAAATAGATGACGCAACTATATGTTCTTTCATGTCATCTATATCAAATTTAGGTTTTAAAAGACTAATAATACTTAGATTCTGTTGTGGTTTTTTTTTCAACAAGCTGACTACTCACCCGATGAAAAGTGATAAACAGGCGATGTTTATCACTTTTCATCGGCTAGATATGATCACAACTATGGTCATCACAGTATACACTATTCCGCCCATGTACCATGCTTTGCTATTCATGAGATCTTTTACTCGTAGTTAGGGGATTAAAACAATTGCTTTATACAAATCATATTTTTTTCAATCTGGACCTTGGATCACTCAGATAGTTCTGGACATCCTTTGTATATGCAAAAAAATAACCGTATAGTTTATTATCTGGACTAGATAATCCAAGTTCTGGACATCCTTTGTATTTGCAAAAAAAAAAAATAACCGTATAGTTTATTATCTGGACTAGATAATCTAAATTCTGGGCATCCTTTGTATATGCGAAAAATAACCGTATAGTTTATTATCTGGACTAGATAATCCAAGTTCTGGACATCCTTTGTATTTGCAAAAAAAAAAAATAACCGTATAGTTTATTATCTGGACTAGATAATCCAAGTTCTGGGCATCCTTTGTACTCGTATATGCAAAAAATAACCGTATAGTTTATTATCTGGACTAGATAATCCAAGTTCTGGGGATCCTTTGTATATGCAAAAAATAACAGTATAGTTTATTATCTGGACTAGGTAATCCAATTAAAAATGGTTAAAGATAGATGTCTAACTTCAGGCTAAATACCTTAGAGGATAGATAAGGAGCGTTAAGCAACAACGTTGGGACTAATTGATTAATGAAAATCCAAGTCTATATCGCTGCCATATCTCACCGTTACCGTTTTACCAGAGTGACACTTTGTACAAAAGTCATTTACTTGGGCACCTCTGGCCCATTCGTGTTTCTACCGTGAAGCAGTTGTGTTCGCATGGCTGTATTACGGTTTGAAGGGTGGGATATGGCGTGAATTTACTGGGTACAGAGGAATACCTTAGTCCTCAGGAATGGCAACGCATGGGGGGTATCGTGGGCGAAACAGTATACTCTGTTATGTCCATGGTACTGCTCATGTCTATAGGCGACGGTTACTACTTTCCATCAGATGGGCCGTCAGCTTGTTTGCCATTGTAAGAAGTATAAAAAAGCCGTTCATCAAAAGTCTAAAAGTTTTTGAACTTGACTTTGAAGCCCTTTTTTATTGTCCCCAGGGCACAGGCGCGACCCAGTCAACAGTTCAACGTGGTGAGACGTGTATATCAGCAGGATATACTCAATAAGGACGCCGACTATCAGGTTCCTGAGAAACCATGTGAGTATTACCAGGGAACAGATTGTTTTTATGCCACCATGATGACAAATATGACAAATATATTACATATAATACATGTGATGGTTTAGTAGGTGATAATGGAATGGTAACCCCACCCGCGCTATCGGTATACACCGGCGGGGCACCAGTGAAGGATGATAGGTGAGGATGAAGCAGGTCAGTTAGCCCATCGTGTCCAATTCAACAAGAATTGTTCACGATGGTTTTCAGGGGGAACCACGTGGAAGTCGACCTAATATTGCTAGCAATGGGGTTGTCAAACTCCATTGCTAACAATTCCTTTCCCCTCTACATGTGATGGTAGAAGGTTCCAACATAAAAGGTGTCGCGCACCCTTAAAAACTTGAATTATAATCATCTAAGGTGTAAATCATTAATGTAATTTAAGTTTGTCTTCATCATACCTGCTTTAAACTATTAGTCATGGCAACATATTTTAACATCACCAAAGCTTAACTACAGTTGCCAATTCGCCTACCGTGTCAACTGCTGGCAAAACCCTTATTGGAGAGGTCTATGTTCAGTGAACTGGCTGACATGATCCAGCCAGAGATTGCAGTTCTAAGCATTCTTTTTTGATAGAGTCTTAGAGCATACGTGTAACAGTTTTTTTTTGTACAACTTAGAATGGCAAACAAGCTGACGGCCCACCTGACAGAAAGTGGCAACCGTCGCCTATAGACATGAGTAGTACCATGTACATAACAGAGTATACTGTTTCGCCCATGATACCCCACATGCGTTGCCATTCCTGAGGACTCAGTTGTTATTCCTCTGTACCCTCTAAGCGTTGTCATTTCTGAGGACTCGGGTGTTATTCTTCTGTACCCTGTAAATTCACTGCCATATCCCACCCTTCAAACCGAAACACAGCTAGCAAACACAACAGCTTTACGATTGAAACACGAGTGGAACAGAGGTACCTAAGCAAACGACTTTTGTACAAAGTCTCCCTCAGGTTCCACTATTCCCATCTATCAATGTCTAATTCGACAATGAACATTTAAAATCATACCACAAAACCCAAACCAGAGTCCAAATAGGAAAGTATTTCCTAAATTATTTCGACCAATATCGAACTGAGAACGTTATAAAAATCAATGTGTCTACCACTTCGCTAAGGATTATTGACTACTCGTCAAAACAATCTAAGATCTTGATCCTCAGTTACCCGCAATTTCCCCTGCTTTCAAGCCAAGATACGACTGGAACAACCAATTGATTGCTCCCAAAAGATGAGACATGCTCTGTACAAAGTCTGGTTAGAATTTCTTTTTCACCAAACTAGTTTACCGTCCAGGGTTCAATATAAAAAAATAAATCTGTCTCAGTCAATTAACGCTCTAATTGACTAAATTCCATATTTTATTGTTAAAAGTCTCCTAAATACCAGATGAAGACTTTGTGCAAAAGTCGTTTGCTTGGCCACCTCTGTCCCTTTCGTGTTTCTACCGTGATGCAGTTGTTTGCATGGCTGTGTTCCGGTTTGAAGATTGGGATATGGCAGTGAATTTACAAGGTACAGAGGAATAACGCTTGAGTCCTCAGGAATGACAACGCTTGGAGGGTATCATGGGCGAAACAGTATACTCTGTTCTGTTCATGGTACTGCTCGTGTCTATAGGCGACCGTTACTGCTTTCCATCAGGTGGGCCATCAGCTTGTTTGCCATTTTAAGTAGCATAAAAAAATAGTCGTTATAATTGAATGTAATAACATCCGGTTTAACTTACTTATAATTAGGTCGCGAAAGCTCGACTACTTTCGGAACCATTCGGACCCTTTAATCTGTGAGATTACCGCGAACGCCTACAGCTTGCGCTTAGCAGGCCGAGGTGCGCATTCAGGCTCACGCTCGCGTCAAAGCCGCTTACGATTAAGGGTCCCGAATGGTTCCGAAACTAGTCGAGCTTTATCGATATAATTACACGTAGGTTAAACTGATGGTTATTATATTAAAATTCCATATTGTTGTTAATGTAACTGCCGGTATTATTTTATTAACATACATGTTATCAACAGTGCGTTATCAATGCAAGAAGGTAGTGAACAGCTGCGGCTTCGGGGACTGCATCGTGAACTCTCTGCCCATAGCGAGATGGTTGCCCAGATACAGCCTGAAGCGCGACCTCGTAGGGGACCTGGTCGCCGGCGCGACCACCGCCGTCATGCATATACCTCAAGGTAGACATGTTTGTTATTTTGTTATATCATAAAAAAAAATATATAACATTCATGTCAACTAAGTAATTATTTGAATCATCGTCATCATCGTACTAATCCGACTATCAGGGGGACAGGGATTGTTAGTAATGGGCTCTAACTGACCCATTGCCAGCAACACACCCTATTAGGTCGACCTCCACTGGTTCCCCCTGGAAATCGTCGTCGTTAATTTTGGTCGAATTCGTCACGATGGGCTAACTGACCTGCTTTCATCGTCAACTTGATAGGTGAGACCGGGGAGGAATGATTCCCTCACTTGTACCCCGCCAGTGTATACCGATAGCGCAGGCGTGGTTACCATTCCATTGTTGCCCATTAAAAAAATCCGACTACTCGAATGCGGTACTACTAATTTATTGATATACATGCATACTAAAATTACATATATAAACGAATAAATATATATAAATAACAAATATACTTACACATATATGACATATACTATATTATACACGAAATTGAGAATAATATAAAGCACTTACTGCTCGGATAAAGTAAAAAGTGACTAATATTAGTAAGGATAACCATTCTATATTAATGGTTTATCATATTTAACACACGACCTATCTATCTGTCTGTCTGTATGCGACGTCATAAGTAGCACCTACACGGTTAGACCGATTTTAATGCATCCTTTATTGTTACCAGGTATGGCGTACGCGCTACTAGCGGAGGTGCCTCCAATAGTTGGTTTATACATGGCGTTCTTTCCCGTACTCGTGTACGTGATCTTCGGCACCTCCCCCCATGTGTCCATGGGGACGTTCGCTGTTGCCTGTCTTATGGCAGGAAAGGTAAATTTATAATTAACTCAATCATTTCTGAATGACTATTATTTTGTCAACCGACTTTAAAAGAAAAGGAGGGTTTCAATTAGATTGTATTTTAAGATTGATGAATGTGGAAGAAGCGAAAGAGGTTTGTTTGAATCGAAGCATTTGGAGTTCCATTGTTTCTGCCTACCCTAATGGGAGACAGGCGTGACAGATATGTATGTATGTATGTATTTTAAGAATAGAAAATATTTAATATTATACGAAATATCTTATACTAAGCAAAAGGTACTGACTCAGCTGATGCTGTGAGTGTCCCAGTGCAATGTGTACAGTTGCACAGCGCTGGTTTTCAGCCAGTCACTCTCTTAACAAAATAGAATAAAAATACAAACAGGTACGACTGCAATTGCTTGTTACCTCTTAACTCTGTCAATTCTTATCCGATTTGGAGATTTTTTTAAAGGATATACTTACAAATTAGTCCCATAGGAATTATATCAAAATCAATTCAACAGTTTAATTTTTAGACCAAAATAACTGGTTCTGTGAAAAAAAAATAAAGATTGTTATCATGAATTGTTTAGTGAAACACAATTTTAATTATGATTTAATTAGTTTTAATGAGAAATGTCATTTAATTAGTTTAAATAATTTAAATCTTAATATACAGTACAAGCTCTTTATTCGAGGGCGTATACGTTCCGTAAATATACCGCGAATACAGAAACCGTGAATATAGAAAGCCGAACCACTTATACAGCAGCGATAGCATTTGACAACGTACTTTAGGCATAGTTGTAATAAGGTCTGTTTTACTTTTTTATTAGTCCATTTGCCGACGCGTTTACAAAATATACCTAATCCTTTTTAATAATATGTACCGATTAGAGATCCACGAATATAGAAATCTTTAGCCGTGAATATAGGAATTGAGTTGCAATTTTTTAAACCGCGAATAGTAAAAACGCGAATAAAGGAAGTGTGAATAAAGATTTAACTGTACTTTCTCTTTCTAAATGCAATTTTTTTCTGTTACCAGGTGGTCACTCAGCACGCAACAATACATATGGATTTAACGAATTCGACTAATAGCGTACTTTCAAGTAAGTATCAAGTTACTTAATAGAAAACTTGACCAAGCATCAACTTTTATTCAAATAAACTTAAATATAATTTGTACAAAAGCCGATTGCTTAGGTACCTCTGTCCCATTTGTGTTTCTACCGTGAAGCAGTTGTGTTTGCATGGCTGTGTTTCGGTTTGAAGGGTGGGATATGGCGTGAATTTACTGGGTACAGAGGAATAACTCCTGAGTTCTCAGGAATGGCAACACATGGGGGGGGGGAGGGGTATTATGGGCGAAACACTATACTCTGTTATGTCCATGGTACTGCTCATGTCTATAGGTGACGGTTACCACTTTCCATCAGGTGGGCCGTCAGCTTGTTTGCCATGAGAATATCCAGGGCTGATGAATATATTAATGAATTTCTCGTATCAGTTCCACCTATCTGTCTTAATTTTGAGGGTTTTAATTATTTTCTTTTGTCTGCAGCGTCAACCCTGGACGGTGTTGGGTACACGCCGCTACAAGTGCTCAGTATAGTTTGCCTAGCTGTCGGAATATTTCAGGTGATCATACAGATACTTTTAACCCTTCTTTGCATAATGGTGGAAATTTCCATCATAACATTGAATTCCCAAAAATTATATAAAAAAACAAGTTCACTTTAAGTTGATCGTGTCTGGACACCTTTTTAATGTTTATTGCAGAAAAAAAACATAGCTGTACAAATTTATTTTCTTAACTATTTTTCCTTTAATTATGAACATGAATTATATCAGCTTGATTTATTTCACCAATAAAAAAAATCATGCGAAAAAGGGTTAATACCGCGGCTTAATCCGCGTGACTTTTTTCACCGCATTTTAAAACATTTCTGTTTTGCCAAGGGACTTGACTGGAAAAGAATGCTATATACCTAGCATTAAGTACCAAAATTCTTTTTTGGAATGTGGTCAATAAAGAATAAATAAATTAGTGAATTAATTAATGAATGAAGTAATTAATTAATTAATACATAGGTACTTAAGTACGTTACATTTAAGTACGTAAGTATACATAAGTATATATGTACACATAAGTACATAGGTGCATATGTACACACAAGTACATAAGTGCATAATAGGTACGTAATGGGACTAGAGGCGTAAATAAGTACATAAATAGGTTTTAGATATGCTTTTGTAGTCAGCCTCTATTGATGATGATGACTAGCTCTTTGATGATGACTGTTACTTCGTACGCGAGGATTTCAGATGTAGGAAAGAAAACCAATGAAATAGACTATTTCTAAATGGCGTATCAATATAAAATATACGCTAGTATGTATGTATACAGTAACAGTGTGCTCTGTTATGTCTGTCCATGGTACTGCTCATGTCTATAGGCGACGGTTACCACTTTCCATCAGGTGGACCGTCAGCTTGTTTACCATTCTAAAAAATTGTTTTATTATATTAGTAAAATAGGATAGGATACCTGTACATAAGATCTCTTGTACATAGGATCTCCTGTACATAGGATCTCCTGCGTACAGGTATCCTATCTTATTATTAATTACAAAAACAATGTAATAAAACAAACCTACATCTATAGTTTGTATTTTAAATCAAAATAACTGGTTACGTCAAAATTGTTTTTTTTTTTTTTTGTGAGACAAGTCTTCAATTATTTGTAGATATTAATGTGGGTGTTACGACTGGGCGCGGTGTCGTCCCTCCTGTCCGAGCCGCTGGTGTCAGGGTTCACCACCGCTGCCTCGTTTCACGTGCTCGCCTCGCAACTGAAGGACCTCTTCGGGGTCAAGATACCCAAACTGTCAGGGAACTATAAAATCATTTTTGTAAGTTCGTTTTTGTATATATTTAACTGAACTTTTTTTTAATACATCTTAGAATGGTAAATAAGCTGACGGCCCACCTGATGGAAAGTGGTAACTGTCGCCTATAGACATGAGCAGTGCCATGGACATAACAGAGTATACTGTTTCGTCCATGATACTCCCCATGCGTTGCCATTCCTGAGGACTCAAGTGTTATTCCTCTGTACCCTGTAAATTCACGCCATATCCCACCCTTCAAATCGAAATACAGTCATGCAAAAACATCTGCTTCACAGTAGAAACACGAATGGAACAGAGGTACCCAAGCAATCGACTTTTGTACAAAGTCTCCCTCTGGTGTTATCTTACAAAATTCCATGTCTCTGATTAATTAATTAAAATTATGTTTGTTTAATTCTCCTATCATGAACCCTTTAGTATGCGTGCGACAGCCGACAGTAAGTTATTACTAATTTTATAATTCAACTACTAAATTAAAAAAAAAAAGCAGCCAACTGCGTAAATTTTTCCAATATACATAATAATTAATTACTAAAAATTAATTATTACTTTCCTGCTTTATTTAATTATGAATATCGAAAATTGCTAATTTCTACTAAATATAAATTGGCAACACTGTTGACCATAAACAAAAAGGAAATTCCAGCGATCGGCGCGGCTCGGCTATGCTCGTGCGGACTCGTAAACGAGCAACTACTAATAAATGATTTTAGCTATTACTGTCTAGTGAATAAAGTCGACAGTCGAATTAAAATAGTAATCGAATAATTTGAAAATCATTCGAACAATCCGAATAAATTGCTCAGTCGATATTATTGCGGATTCGTAAAGTCACGCGTCGCTAGTATTAACCTCAATACCCTATAATTTCTCTACCTTATCCATCTATGCCCTTCAAACCGAAACACGATTATACAAGGAAATAATTTGTGTACAGTCTTCCTCTGATAAAAAGCATGTTGTATATTTATTGCACTTGTAAATTACATGGAATGAGCTCCCTGCCGAGGTTTTCCCAAGAGACTACAGCATGGGTTCTTCAAAAGGGGGGTAAAGAGATTTCTTCAGGGTCGGCAACGCGCGCGTAATACCTCAGGTATTGCAGGCGTTCACAGGCTACGGTAACCGCTTACCATCAGGTGGGCCGTATGCTTGTTTGCCACCTCAGTAGTATAAAAAAAAAACATGTAATATAGCATTTATAAATATTGTGAGCAAGGGTGGACTTATCTCTGACAGAGATCTCTTCCAGTCAACCCGATACAGTTAGAAAGCATGTCGTTAGCGGGCAGCTGAATTGCTACAACTATTAATATTTGGCATGTTGTACACTTTCTTTGAAAATTTACATCGTCATAACAGTCTTTAGCCACTGCTGAATGTAGGCACCTGTTGAAAGATTTTACCAGTAGCTGCCAAGCTTTAAAATTTCACATGGAATGTAGAAATTTCCAATCTATGTAAACTCCTCCCCAGACAGTGATCGAAGTGAGCAAAGGCCTTCCAAACTTGAACGTGGCTGCGGTGGTCATATCCTGCATCACGTGCGTCGTGATCGCGCTCAACAACGAACTCCTCAAGGTAATATATCACCTATAGATGATATACGTCATCATCATTACAATCTGTCCATCATCCATTACTAAACATAGGCATAAGAGTCAGTAGGTGAATATAAATTGTAGATGTAAATTCACATAATGAAGACGTTCTGGGCCTATAACCTGTGAAATTGAATAGGTTTACTGTTAAATTTAACATGTTATGGGCCCAGATTGTTGAACTATTCAATACATATAATAAAATTGTAACCGGTTGGTGTCTGTACATTGAAGATATATAAGAAAAACTATTATAAGAGGGGTTTTATAAACGCAATAGAATCCAAAACAATGATTTTTAGAATTTTAGTCTCTTTATTGTATGTTTGTGCACGCTAATCTCGGAAACGGCTTAATCGATTGAAATGCGGTTTTCACTAATGCGTTGCGGTTTTCTCCACTTAATATTTAGTGTTTATTTTATTACAATCGGTTCATAAATAAAAAAGTTATATCAATCTAAAGAAACACAGAAAGTTCAAGATCAGTTAAATGGGCTGAAACTGTATGAAGGCCTTAAGTACGTAATTATCATTTAAGTATATAATACAATATAAAATTGGATTCATGAAAAGCTCTAATGGGAATGATATACGAGAACTATATAGTTAGAGGCGAGCAACGCCGCGGGAAATGGCTAGTATTATATACATATATATATTTAAAGAATTTTAAGTCTGTTCTAAAAACTTTATACCCTTGATTGGTCATACCGAGAATGTTATGGGTAATATTGTTATGTGAACAGCCATGGGTGAGCAAGCGTTCCCGTGTGCCGGTCCCAATCGAGCTACTGGCCATAGTACTTGGCACCATTGTGTCCAAATTCTGCGGACTGGAGGAGCGGTACGGGATCAATCTGGTCGGAAACATACCCACGGGGTGAGTATTTTGTAATCCCGCCTGCGCTATTGATTTGTACTGGCGGAGTATCAGTGAGGAATTACAGGTGAGAATGATAGCTGGTCAGTTAGCTGTTCGTGATAAATTCACCAGGATGAATGATCATAATGTTTTTCGGGGGAGGGGGGGGGGGGGGATCAGTGCGTCATTTATTGTTTGTAACAACTCCACACACTGGTTAAAAAGAAAATGTAATAAAAAGTATATGGACAATACAAATATAGATTTTTTTTATATCCAAAATACATACATACATATGTATGTATTATATGTATTTCTTTAATGTGTAAAAACCTGTGTCACAGTGTTTATGTCGTCCTCCGTGGCGCAGCGGTCAACACGCCTGCCTGCGACGTGGAGGCCCCGGGTTCGATCCCCGGCCAGGTCATGATGGAAAACGATCTTTTCCTGATTGGCCTGGGTCTTGGATGTTTATCTATATATGTATCTATTATAAATATAGTATCGTTGAGTTAGTATCCCATAACACAAGTCTCGAACTTACTTTGGGGCTAGCTCAATCTGTGTGATTTGACTGTATATTTATTTATTTATTATTATTTATTATTCACGCTAATCTCCGAAACTGCACAACCGATTTTAATGAAATTAGCTGAACGTGTAATTTTACTCCAACTTGAAAAACAGGGTAGTTTTATCTCGATAAAAAAAATACTGGTCCCAATAAATGGCAGGGGGGGGGGGGGGGTAAAACACCATTTTCCAATTCAGCTAATGTCTATATAAAGACCTTGAGGAAGTAGAGGAAATATTTGTATTGACCCTGCAGTAAATACAAATATTTCCTCTACTTAAAAGTTCTTAAAATCACTCAAAATTGTAGATTATCTTGATATGGTCTTGTATGTAAACCATATTTTAAGGAAAGTGTTAAATATTAAACTGAATTGATGGAAAGAAAGAGGACGACCGAAGAAAAGGTGGATGAACTGTGTGAAAGATGATATGCATAATAGAGGAGTGAACCCGGAAATGACAGCTGACAGGTATTAATGGAAGACGAAGACATACTGCGTCGAACCCTGAATAAATAGAAAAAGTCAAGTCATGATGATTGCGAAAATCACTCAAAATATTCTCCCTCCCAACGCAGACTGCCTGTACCCCAAGTGCCGCCAGTGGAGCTGCTGCCGAGCATAGCCATCGATGTGTTCACCATCACCATCGTGACATACACTATAACCATGTCTATGGCGCTCATCTTCGCCTCCAAGGAGAAATATGAGATCGACGCCAACCAGGAACTGTTGGCTTTGGTAAGTTTTTTTTAATGTCAAGGAAATATAGGAGCTGACGAGAAGAGAACTACTGTGGCTCAAGAACACTTGAACACGAAGGATTGGGGGGAAGGGATTGCACAAAATCATTTTGAAAACCGTCCTTCAGCCATTCCTAAGTACCATCGTGGATCATAAATTTATCATGATGAGCGAACTGGCCTGTTTTCATCCTCACCTATCATCCCTTACTGATGCACCGCCAATATATACCGATAGCGCAGGTGGACTAAAAACCTTAAAAAAATACGAAGAATCCATATTGGTCTTTTAAAAAGCACGGTTTTAAAAGTACAGTCATAATTTACTGGTAATCAAGCTGTTGGTCTGATGATCTAAAGTCATCTTCAAGGTTTTTTTTAGTACTATGATGGCAAACAAGTATACGCCCCGTTTGACGGTAAACGAAGTTATGAACACCTGTAACACCAGAGATGTCGTTGCCGATCTTAAGAAACTTTAATACACCCTTTTTAAAGATCCCTATGCTGTAATCTTCTCGTGTAGTGAAGAAGCCTCGGCAGGAAGATCATTCCACAATCTGAGTAATCGCTAGAGTAAACTCCTCAAAAACTGCACTGTAAGGAACCATTCTGGTTCTAAGGTGTGAGAATGGATTGCCAGCCGATGGCGAGTGGTACGATGATGAAAGGCGGTTGTAGGCATCATGTCAAAGAATTCTTCAGAACACAATCTGTTATACACGATATTCGTTATCCAACTCGTATCTTTGCCACTATGCAGCTACGCTTGAATGGTGTTTTGGCTTGAAGGTTGAGATATGGTAGTGAAATTACAAGTCCTCAGGAATGCAAAAAAAAAACACCATAACCCTGAAATTTCGGAAACCCTCAAAGCCCAAGAGAATTAGTAAGATTTTATAGCTGACTTGTTGAATTTTATTGAACAGGGTGCAAGCAATGTTTTCGGTTCGTTCTTCTGCTGCGCACCATTCTGCGCCAGTTTGTCCAGATCTTACATACAATACCAGGTAAAAAAAAAAATATTTGTACAAGGTAACTAGTAAAATCATATTCTTCTCAGGCTTGGAAACCTCAAGAAGTGGATTTCCTTTTTTTTTTCAAATCCCCCACGACAACCGTTAACTTTACGCTGACAGGGCGTGCGTGCGTGCGGGCGTGTGTGTAGTGTGTGTGTGTTTTTTTTTTTTTTTTTTTACAACACAGGGGGCAAACGAGCATGCGGCTCACCTGATGGTAAGTGACTACCGCCGCCCATGATCACCCACAACACCAGCGGCATTGCAGGTATGCTGCCGGCCTTTTAAAAAGGAATATACTCTTTTCTTGAAGGTTATGTTGTCGTATCGGTTCGGAAATACTGCTGCTGGAAGTTGATTCCAAAGAATGGTTGTGCGTGGAAGAAAGTGCCTTGAAAAACGCACGGTGGAAGACCGCCACTCGTCCAGATGATTGGGATGAAACTTTAGTTTGTGGCGGGTTGTACGGTGGTGAAAATCAGCAGCAGGTATCAATCCGAACAATTCCTCAGAACACTCCCCATGATAAATTCGGTAGAAGATGCACAGAGACGCAACATCTCTGCGCAGTTTCAATGGGTCAAGTCGGACAGTAAGGCGTTGACTATCGATAATTCGAGCCGCCCGACTTTGAATGCGGTCTAACGGAAGGAGTTGGTACTGTGGCGCTCCTGCCCACAGGTGAGAACAGTATTCCATATGCGGCCTGACTTGGGCTTTATATAATTTCAGGCGGTGTTCTGGCATGAAATATCGTCTCACCCTATTGAGCACTCCTAACTTTTTGGAAGCTATCTTAGCCTTCTCCTCCAGATGACCGCAAAACTGGACGTCGCAAGATATATCAACGCCCAGAATTCCTAGACTTGACTTTTTATCAAGGGAAGTGCCCTGAAAGTGAGGAGATACGACAAACGGCGTCTTTTTTGCGGTAAACGCGCAGACTTGTGTCTTTTTGGGGTTAAATTGGACAAGATTTTGTTCACCCCAGATCGAAACTTGATGGAGTGAAGTTTCGATTTCAGACACAAGTCTATTCCGGCACTCATCGGTATGTGCCCGCGAGATCTTTGCATGACCGGTATATAATGTATCTCCTGTACTGTCGTCCGCATAGCAATGAATATTACTTATCTGTAACATATCATTGATATGCAGAAGAAACAGAGTCGGAGATAGTACACAGCCTTGCGGGACACCAGCATTCAAAGGTTTTAAATCAGAGCATGCACCGTCGACTACGACCTTAATGCTACGTTCCTTGAGAAAACTGGCGACCCAAATGCACAGTCTCGCAGGCAACCCAAATGAAGGTAGCTTTGAAAGCAGCGCTCTATGCCACACCCGATCAAAGGCCTTCGCAATATCCAGACTAACTGCTAAGGCCTCTCCCTTACTCTCGATTGCCACTGCCCATCGGTGTGTTAAGTAAGCTAAAAGATCACCGGCCGAACGTCCCTGTCGAAAGCCATACTGGCGATCACAGATCAGCCGGTGCTCTTCTAGGTACCGGAGCAGTTGACGGTTAATGATGGATTCCATAACCTTCGAGAATAAGGAAGTGATAGCTATGGGCCTATAGTTAGCTGGATCTGAGCGATCTCCCTTTTTAGGGATCGGATGCACCAGAGCAGTCTTCCAAAACTTTGGGACTATGCCCGATGAGTAGCTAAGCCGAAAAAGACGCGTAAGAACCGGAGCCAACTCTGGTGCGCACGTCCTAAGCACAATTGGAGGAATACCATCAGGCCCACTCGACTTATGGATTTCGAGAGAGAAAAGTGCTCTACGCACTGAGCTATGCGTGAATTTAATGTCAGGCATAGAGCTCCTACAACACGTGATGGTCGGTGGTGGTTTCTCCCCGTCATCCAATGTCGAGTTTGACGCAAAGATGGATCCAAGAAGATCGGCCTTTTCTTTAGCGTTCTGGGCCAACGAGTCATCCTCCCTGCGCAAAGGTGGAAAAGATGACTTACAGAAATTCCCTTGTGCAGCTTTGGCAAGAGACCAGAAAGCTCGAGTCCCAGAGGGCAAACTAGCCAGTCTCTTGCCAATTCTACTAATATGCTCTGACTTCGCTGTGGCTATAACTCTTTTGAAAGACCTAGAGGCAGAGTTATACTTCTTTTTAAGAGCACTGGTGTTAGGATCTCGCGACGCCACACCTTTAGCCCAGGTTAGGAAGCACTCCTGTTTCAGACGAGATGCTGTTCTACAGGAGGCTCCATACCAGGGCTGGGATTTCCCGCCTACGGGCACCACAGAGTTAGGAATAAATAATTCCATTCCCTGAAGCACCACATCAGCAATGGAATCGGCAATGGCGTCGGGATCATCCAGTGTGAAGCAAACCTGCCTCCATGGGTAAGATGCGAAAAAAATCCGCATCTCATCCCAATCCGCCGACCTGTAGTGCCAAATGCGACGTCTACCCGTAGAACGAGGTGAAGTCGGACTCGTAAGAGGCACTTCGCTCCGCACCAAACAGTGATCCGACGATCCAAGCGGGGCTTCGACGGAGATCACATAGTTGTCTGGGTGGGTGGTCAGCAGAAGGTCCAGCAGTGAAGGTGAATGATCCAACACATCAGGGATTCGCGTAGGCGAGGAAACAAGCTGTGTCAGACCATAAGCCAAAGCAAAGTCATGAACAGATCTTCCCGCATAGTCGGTTGTACGCGAACCAAGCCATTCGGCATGGTGGGCATTAAAGTCGCCAACAATCACGACTTCAGCGGAAGGAATCTGCTCAAGCAGGGAATCTGTAGCCATTTGGACGTGCTCAATTAGTTGGTCGGTTTCAGTGTTACCGCTGTGGGACCTGTATAGGCACGCATAGATGCGGGGATGGTCATTGCAATCTACGCGCAGCCATAGAATGGACAGGTCCGTACCTTCAAGAGTCCCAAGGCGTCGACAGCAGATATCCTCTCTGACATACGCACATACACCGGCACGCGAAACAAAACAATGTTCAAGCTTATACCCCGGGTAGGTCAGGTATGATGTTTCGTTAGGAGGGGATATCTGTGTCTCCGTGAGGAAGAGCAATGCCGGCCGCGCCGTTTCTAGGTGGTGGTGGACAGCGTTCAGGTTTGAATGAATCCCCTAATATTACAGAGGCTCACATTGAGCAAAGGGGATACCGCAGAAGTCTTGCTCTGTTTGCCCTTGGTCCCATAGAGCGGAATTTTGCCCCCCCCAGAATACGCAGGGCAGCCCGAGCGTGGTTGCTCGAGGGAGGATTCTCCAGCAACATGGCTGCTGGTACCTCCCTGGGGTACGTTATTTTTTTTAAATTCCACTGCCATGGTATTGAAAGATGGGGGGACGGAGTTGGGGGAGGATTTTAGGATAAGGAAGGGGATGGGTATAGGATGGGCCTCCGGACTCCCTCACTCACCATACGGAATGTGGTCGCACTAAAAGTGCGGCCACTTAGCGTCGGTATTCTGTGAGGGTGTGGTACTTCCCCGGTCGAGCCGGCCCATTCATGCTGCAATACCATATGGTATTACAGCGTGGCTCTACCACCTACATCTACATCGTGTGTTTTTGTATGTATGTGAACATATAAAAAGAAATCGAATTTTCACCCTACAGGCGGGCAGCAAAACGTGTGTAACATCGGTGGTGTCGGCGCTGCTGATCCTGTGCGTGCTGCTGTGGGTGGGGCCGTTCTTCGAGCAGCTGCCGCGCTGCGTGCTCGCCGGCATCATCGTCGTCTCGCTCAAGGGCATGTTCGTGCAAGTCAAGGAGTTGCCCAAGTTAGTGCCCACTCGCATTGGCGTGTGAAGTAAGACTAGCTGTGTCCCGCGGCATTGCCCACGTGTATTAGTATAATGACCCGCATTGGCGTATGAAGTAAGACTAGCTGCGTCCTGCGGCTTTGTCCGTGTAGTTTGTCCAGTGCGTGCTGCCAGTGATGACTTATGGCACCGAAACGTGGTCTTACACGGTTGCCAGTATGCAAAAGCTTCACATTACTCAGGGGGCTATGGAGATGGCCACTCGAAGGACCGACAAACGGGAGCGGTAAGAAAGGTTCTTGAGTAGCGACTTCGTATGGACAAACGCAGTGGACGAACCCACCCTTCAACTAGATGCAGCGACGACCTCAAATGCGTTACAAGGAGTCAGTGGCTGCAGGTGGCTCAGGACCGTTCTTTATGGCAGTCTATGGGGGAGGCTTATGTTTAACAGTGGACGGGTAGTGGGTGAAATGATGGTGATGAAGTATATATAGAGAATCCCCCTCCCCCTCCCCCTCCCCACCACTCTCGTCACCAGCTTAACCAAGGAATAGGCAACGTTTGTTATTATATTTTGTAAATCAGCAAATACTTTTAAATTTTTAAATTCCATTTCAGATTTTGGAAATTGAGCAAACTGGACGCGGTGGTGTGGCTGGTGACGTTCCTCGTCACCGTGCTGGTCAACATCGATATTGGGTGAGTTTTTTATGGTTCCGTACCTCCAAAGGAAAAAACGAACCCCTTATAGGATCGCTTCGTTGTTCGTCCGTCCGTCCATTTGCTAAAACTCTTTTTCTTAGGAACGTGTGGTGGTGTCAAGTTGAAATTAATATCATATACTCAGGTCTGCAATCTCTTAAAGCAGAGAAAAAATCAAGCTTCTACATTGACGCACTGAAAAGATACCTCCATATTTTGACATTCGCAAAGGGAATCAAAACCTATAGGGTACGTCCCGTTGATCTAGAATCATGAAATTTGGCAAAAAGCAATGTCATGTGATACAAATAGAGGATTAAATCCGAAAAACGTAAATTTGTAGTTATTTCACAAAAAATTTACTTGATAATTTTGTAAGAAACCACTAGTTGCGACTCACACTTGACTGGATTTTTTATCAATGGATAACAATGGAATGGTAACCCCGCCCGCGCTAATAGTATACGCTTGCGGGGCACCAGTGAGGATGAGAAGACAGGTCAGTTGGCCCATCGTGACGAATTCAACAATAAATTAGACACTATCATTTTCAGAAAGAACCGCGTGGAGGTTGACCTAATATTATATTATTTTACCAGAGGGAGACTGTACAAAACTCGTTTGCTTGGGCACCTCTGTCCCATTCGTGTTTCTACTGTGAAGCAGTTTTGTTTCGATTTGAAGGGTGGGATATGACAGTGAATTTGCTGGGTACAGAGGAATAACACCCGAGTCCTCAGGAATGGCAACGCATGGGGGGTATCATGGGCGAAACAGTATACTCTGTTATGTCCATGATACTGCTCGTGTCTATACGCCTACTGTAAGTGGTACTGTAAGTGTGATGGTAAGTGGTTACCGTCGCCACGGTAACCACTTACCATCAGGTGGATCGTATGCTTGTTTGCCACCTCAGTGGTATAAAAAAAAGAGCCGCCTGTTCCAACTAGCCACGAATAAATCCCATTTCGTTGTAGGCTGGGCGCAGGCCTGGCGGCGAGCGTGGGCGCGTTGTTCTGCCGCGCCCAGAAGCCTTACACGTGCCTGTTGGGGCGGGTCCTCAACACCGATCTCTATTTGGACATCAAGAGGTACCGAGCGGTAAGTCCTAAGACATATTTAGTCCTCTTAGATCGAAAAGCAAGTGACAAATATACAAAGCAAGTGATAAATACTACCTCTTACTACCTCTCACTTTAGTACTATTCTCCTATGTTCTCTCTTCGTTTTCCTTCGTCATTTTTTTTTTCTATTGTATGTGTGCTGTTAAGTATGTGTATGTTATGTATATATTTAATTGTGTATATATTATATATGTATGTGTATGTATGTATGTATATATGTTTGTATATGATAATATTTATATAATAGTGCGCCACCTCCCCTTTGTCTTTTTCTCAATGTCCTTGTAGGGACACCGTTGAGCGGTGGAAATACGTTTGTCCTTACTTCTGATAATGAGGATGAAGCGATTACAATATTTAAGAAGGTACGTGCACTTACTTGAAGGAATCTCATGCGCCGCACTGCTTTCCACCTTTGACTGGATGCTGTTATAGATGCTTGATTGGTAGGCCTACACAAATCTTTAAATACACAATATTTTATCTGTAATATGATGATCTCCTAGATCACTGTTCGGTTGTGCTCTTGATTCGCGACGGTACGTGATCTCAAGCCGAGTGCAAGGACAAGTTCACTAACTGCCCTCCAACTTAATGTAATCGCTTCATATCCGCGAGGTGTGGACATTCGATTAAGAATCGAATAATCGATCGATTGAAGCGCCGTTTGGGACGATACAGTCCTCTACCCAAAGGTTGTGTGGAAGAGATTACTTAGCGATAAGGCCGCCTTTTGTATCGCTTCCCATTAATATTTACTGTATTTGTTATTTCTCTTTTTACTTGGCGCAATAAAGTATAAATAAATAAATAAATAAATACTACCAGTACTTCGGCTGGTTACTCCGTTTGAGTCATAGATTACTATTTGCTCTTCTGTTACAGATAGATAGATAATTTATTTGCATCACTTACAGCACGCAAGCAGCAACAGACAGAAATGCACAGTAAAAAAAAAAATAAAAAAAAAAGATACATGTACAAAAAATAAAAAAAAATACAAAAACAACAAGTTGAGGAAAAATAAAGCAATAGCAATACAGTTGTTTTATGTAGTAATATTTTATTTATGTATGTAAATACATACATATTGTATGTATGTATATATTTATTTAATACTAGCGACCCGTCCCGGCTTCGCACGGGGCCTCGGGTGGACCGTCAGTTTGTTTGCCATTCTAAGTTGTATAAAAAAATCGTTTTAGCTAAAATATTGGCTAATAATATTGATTTGGGTTAGTCCTAAATTTTTAAATGTAATTTTTTTTTTATATTTATAAAACCTCTTATTCTTTTAATTGATACAACTTCTATACTGTATGGTTGATATCGCCGTATGGTCCCAGCGTAGAATGGGCCACCACATGGGTGTCTTAAAAGGCGACTAAATGAACTTAACAGTCGAGGGATGGGCAGCAGCATCCCTATTTAAACATCACATAATTTGACTGCGGTTGTGGCGTCTAATAACAACAACTTCCTTATGAAGGAGGCCTATTCCCAGCAGTGGACAATTAACGGGTGATATATTTAAAAAAAAAGCATTTATTGTATATTAAATATATATATGTTTTATATATAAATATGTTATATAACTTGTTATATTGAATTCTCTGTTATTTCCATGTGACATTAACATGCCGCGGCTTATCACCTCCATCTCGCTGTCATCACGGATCGACAGTATAAAATATTGTACGCAACACATAAATATTACGTTAAAACCAACAAATATGCACCATCTAAGTACCCCTAAAACGCTGACTTGATACCCCAGCGTGTATGGACACCTGAAATAATAAATAGATATCCATTTACAATATTAAAGGAAAAATCTTATATTTTATGCAACTTAGAGTGGCAAACGAGCTGACGGCCCATCTGATGGTAAGTGGTAACCGTTGCAAGACATGAGCAGTACCATGGGAATAATAGAGTATACTGTTTCACCCATGATAACCCCCATGCGTTGCCATTCCTGAGAGCTCAAGTGTTATTCCTCTGTACCCTGTAAATTCACTGCCATATCCCACCCTTCAAACCGAAACACAGCCATGCAAACACAACTGCTTCACAGTAGAAACACGAATGGGACAGAGGTGCCCAAGCAAACGACTTTTGTACTAACTTCCTCTAGTAAAATCCCATATTTTTCTACCCACATCACTAACAACTTTTAAGCCTTCTTTGCATGATTTTTTTATTGGTGAAATATATCAAAGTGATATAATTCATGTTCAAAATTGAAGGAAAAATGTTTAAGAAAGACAGCTGTTTTTTTTCTGCAATCGACATTAAAAAGATATCCGGACACGATCAACTTAAAGTGAACTTGTTCTTTTAAATAATTTTTGGACATTCAATATTATGATGGAAATTTCCACCATTATGCAAAGAAGGGTTAACTGTCCACTGCTGAACATAGCCTTCCCCATAAGAAGAGTTTAGCCAGTAGTTGCCACGCGTGGTAAGCGGATTGGGAACCGCAGTTAGGCTTTTAGAGATACACGGATGGAATACATTCTAACTCAAAACCACTATCACTACAAACAAACAAAGTCGCTGTCGCTGTCTGTCCGTCCTTATGTATGCTTAGATATTTAAAACTACGCAACGGATTTTGAAGCGGTTTTTTTTTTAATAGATAGAGTGTGTCAAGAGGCAGGTTTATATGTATAATACATGCATAATATTGTAGAGGAACACTGATAAATTTAGAGGTTTCTAATGTGATGTCGTAAATAAACACATTTTTTATCATTTCACCCGTGCGAAGCCGGGGCGGGTCGCTAGTATAGGATACTTTAAATACTGATGCATCGCGGACAAATCCGCGGGAAATAAATCTTGTCTTACCTCCTGTCTGTAAATAAATGCATATTTATTTTTACAAGTGTATATCAGTTTAAATCATTTTTATTTTCTCAAATGGAAAGTATTTAAAATAGAATCCACATTATATGTTTTTTTTTTAATATTATTTGCTCTTTTTTATATTTTTATAATAATTATACATTTGACATTTATGTCAGTTTAAAAATAGAAAATGTCAATTATGATATTAGAACTACTCAAAGAACTATCTATAGTCCTAAGAACAAGGAATTAAATAGAAGGAATGATAAAATAAAAACTGTAAATCATATGGTTGCCTCCTTTCTTCTTATGCAAATATAATTAGTAAAAAGAGGACGACGGATACACCATCAGCTGTTATTTTTCTCAATTCATAGCAGGCTAGTGTATGTAAAATTTTTGTTCATTTACATTACTAGATTATATATTCGACACAGTTTATGTAGAAAGTATGCAAGCAAGTTTTATCTGAATTTGGTAGGGTTATACGGCCGTATAACATTGTTTATAACCTATGTTTTTAATCTATGTTTTTTACCAATATTTAGCTTCGGTACGATTCTTTATCTATATAAAATATTTAATTTTTTTTAAAAAGTTTATAAACAAGTCTATATGAACAAAGACGATTTTTAATTGAATATTAATTATTTTTAGTTATAATTTATATAAGAAAAAGCTATTTCATGTATTAGGTAATTCACAGATAAGTCAACAAATGTTATTTTGTCCTCTACCATTTAAAAATATAAAAATGCAATAATATTATGTTTTTAATATTATTTTTAATTACATAAATAAATTAAAAAATATAATAGTATTTTAATTATTTATTTAAACAATAAAATGTGATACAAAAGGCAGAATTAATGCTATAGACATTCTGTACCAGTCAACCTTTGAATGTGCTGAGATGCTCGATGACGGTTTAAAAAAAATAGAATTACATATTTATATTTTAGTATAATATCTTTATAAAATTATTTTTTTATTCTTAAAAAAAATTAATTTTTTACCTGATACAAAAAATATACATACATATATCATCAGGCGGAAGAGTTGCCAGGCATCAAGATATTCCACTACTGCGGCGGCCTCAACTTCGCCAGTAAGAACTTATTCAGATCGACTCTCTTCCGTAAAATTGGCTACATGAAGCCAGCCGAGCTCTCCCACGACGAGGACAACAACCTGACTAGAAGCGAGTCGTACGAATGGGACCCTACAATTGGGAGTAGAGTGAGTATTAATATCCTCAGCAGACTTAAAAAAAAAAGAAAGTATATTAATAACAATCGTGAAGCAGTTGTGTTTGCATGGCTGTGTTTCGGTTTGAAGGGTGGGATATGGCGTGAATTTACTGGGTACAGAGGAATAACGCCTGAGTCCTCAGGAATAGCAACGCATTGGGGGTATCATGGGCGAAACAATATACTCTGTTATGTCCACGGTACTGCTCATGTCTATAGGCGACGGTTACCACTTTCCATCAGGTGGGCCGTCAGCTTGTTTGCCATTCTAAGTTGTATATTAAAACCACCAGAAGATGTATATTGTAAACCAGAAGGTGACTTTAAATTCTGTTTTATGGAGTTACCAATATTTTTGTAATCAAAAACGATCAATTCAGTTGTCTAGTTTCTAGTTCACATTACAAGCTCTGCTAAGTTCAAAACTAGATGGCGTTGCGTAGCATTTCCACTAATATTTATTTGTTCATCCAATCATCTTCAGTACAAGTGTTAATTAAATAAAAAAATTATATTTACCTTGCAGGTACACTGCGTGATAGTGGACGCGAGCGCATTGTCGTACGTGGATGCGCCGGGCATCAAGACGCTGGTCTCCATCCACCACGAGCTTGTCGCGAGCAATATCACGCTGCTACTCGCCGGCGCCAATGGTAAGAATACTGATCTCCCTTTTACTTATTTCCTTACTCCCTTACCCATTTCTCTGCTCCTCCTCGCGTATTTTCTCACTCCTTTGCCCATTGCTCTGCTCCTTCTCATCTATTTCTTTACTCCCCGTACTCATTTCACTCTTCCCCTCTTCTATTTCGTACCTACTTTAATAAACTTCTGGCCCTGTAAACTATCATCCGAATTGTAAACTTGTTTATCACCTTTGTGGTATACAAAAAACCTATCTTTATCCCGTAATTTCGCTCGTGGTCGCAAACTACCTTTCTTACCTTCAAGGAATGAGTTATCAGATGCAAAAATATTTTTTAAATTCGCCTAATTGCTCCATAAATAGGCGTGTTCAAAAAAACAAACAAACTCTTTTGCTTTATACTATAGTAGTACAGATTTGTAAAAGACTACAATTGTTTTTGTTTAATATAAAAAAAAAAAAACTTCCAGGTCCAGTTCTAGAAATGATAGAGAGATATAACTCTCTCGAAACAGATCGACTGCAACTGGACACATTCCCAACCGTTCACGACGCGGTCGTCTACTACAAAGTGCTGGAGGCGAAGCGACACGACGTCACCACCACCGTCACTATGACGTGACAGCGGAATGAAGCAATCGGTAGAAACAGGTAGTAGAAATGGTAGAAATACATTATTAAGCTACGCTCACACTGACGTGAAACTCGCGCGGGACGCGAACGCGAATACGCTTGTGTGGGAGCCACTTTATTATTGATGGAACTATATTCTTGGATTTTCCAAGTTCCGTATATCTTAATACTAGCTTTTAGTTTAGAATAGAAAACACAAAAATTGTTCAGCATTTCATATAGGAATACAAAAAAGAAAAAAAAAACGTTTAAATTGTTTCTGAGTTCCATTACAAGCATACAATCAAATATTCCCTCATTGTAATATTAGTACAAATTTATTTTTATTTATTTGTAATATATATGTACTGCATTGTACTAAATGACTGTTACCCCTTAAACTATATAGATAGAGTATCTCAATAAAAATACTTCGTCAAAAACAGGTCAACTTTTTTATCCAATTGTTAATAGAGTTACCATAAAAAGTAGCACATTGTTTTTGTTTAAAAAATGTATCAAAATTCAATCAGCCAAGATGGCATTTGGCTGACAAAATTTTAACCTGTTCTTAACACTCGATGCTCTATCTATATATTCTAAGTGTTAGTACGTACTTAAATACATTTTTTCATATTCCATTTTTGGAACTTAATCAACGTCAATTATTTAATTGAAATATAGTACATTACTGCAGCGGCCAGCAACTGAGGCACTGATGGATGAACGTGCAAATGTGGGCCGAGGCGTAGCCGAGGCATACATACGTGAGTCCATCAATGACTAGTTGTGGCCAAGGCTTGTATAGTACTTTTCTCAATCAATGCGCGGAAATCAAAAACACAATTTTTATTACATGTTGGATACGAAATAATTAACACCATTTGAAAGGAGTATTCTACCAGTGTCGATCCCATCATTTACACAAAGCAATTTACTTAATACTCGCTTTAAACATAAGTTAGATATTGTGAATGAATCGTGTCCCACGTCCCGCGCGGTTTCTACTAATTTGAAGCTTCAATTAATAACCGAAGAGTATAAATTAACATGATTATCTCTTGGACTTATCACGAAACAAGATGGTAGAAATTGGTAGAAACAGAATTGTTCCTACAATTTATAATTAACTAAAAACTTTTATTATCATAAGAGATGGGAATTTACGCAATCATTTAGGTAAACTATGAAATTTTACCTGGATTATATCAATGTTTCTATCAATTGACACACCGCCCAAGATAATTATCATAGTTTACTTTAGACTATTTTAACTACCAAATGGTAGAAATTTATTTAATTAAAAATTAAAGTTGTATGACCGAATTTAATACAAATATATAAGGACAATAAATGGCAATAATGATATTTATATGAAATAAAGTAGTAAACACTTTATTTTTGTAAAATCGAATATAAATGTATGAAAAATTCTATTAATTATATTTCGTCTAAGTACTTAATGAGTACTTAAGTATTTATTACTTTAAAAAATAGGAGAGCGACCTATGAGTGATCACAGTTTTTATTTATGTAATTTTTTTTTTTTATTATATTTGTTATCCGTTCAGATATAAAAAAAATACCTATAACCCTTTGCCTTATTTTAATTAATTTATTATTGAAAAAACCCTTTCAGTGTTCATATAGGTATTGGAATTTTAGCTTACATATATTTAGTAAAATATATGTACCTTTGGTTTAGGTAAATATAGTAAGTGTAGATTTATAGACAATGCATTTAATGCGAATTCCAATATTTTAGATATAACCAGGCTGTGTCCTGTATATTTTTGTTTATATATTTTCCTATTATATTAACAATAGATATGGAGGTAACAATAAATTTCATTCAAATCTGTTCAGCCATTTAAGTGTGATTGAATAACAAACATAGAAGCATCTTTACAAACAATTATATTTATAACATTTATAGGACAAATTCAAATACAATTACAGATACAGGTATGTTTAAAAGGGTTTAAAAAAATCTACCAATCATTTTACGTATTACTAAAATTTATATTGTACTAACTAGTTGTTCGAATATTGTATTTCTTTATTCTTTCTTTCATTTTTTATTCTTTATTGTACACAAACATAATGATAAGAACAAATATATTTAAACGTATTGTGACAAAGTGGAGCTTATCTCTAATGAGAGATTTCCTCCAGCGAACATTTTCAAGTGATTTAAATTGTTATTTAAAATTAAAACGTATTTATAATTTATTTCAATAAAATTTAATTAAAAATGTAAACAAATTTATAATTAGTCGACCATAAGACGGTCTGCCGAGGAAAAGTTCTTGAGTGGCCACCTCGTATGGGCAAACGTGTATAACGACCCTCCACTAGAGTAAAGTGACGACCTCAAATGCATTGCAGAGAGTCAGTGGATGCAGGTGACTCAGGTCCGTTACTTATTGCAGTCTATGGGAGAGGCCTATCCAGCAGTGGTCGAATAATAGCTGAGATGATGAGGATGGCCTGCTGATGTCCTATACTACAAATAAATGTCATATTAATTGTTTGGATGTTTCGATTAGTAACAAATTTCATTTGGACAACAAAACTTGGTTATTTTCATTAAATTATATTGAAAAGAACATATAAATAATATGCACCTTAAGATGCCTAGATTGTCCAATTTCGATCAAACATAACAAAAGTTAAGAATTTTCTCGTAAATTTAGCCTAAAGTCCAGTATTGCTATAACAAAATTTTATTAATATACCATGTACTTTAACTGTACTTATTTTTAAATTAATTTTAACATGACTGCAATATTGTTTATTGTTTTAAAAATGTGTAAATAAAATTATTGTAATGGAACAATGACAAAGGTGACAGAATTGTGATCGTCAGCTGCCAATTTATTTGGTACGCAGTGTCTCTCAAAGTTCACATCGTTTTAATGTACGCATTTTAATGGATTCACAACACAGTGGTGGATTTCCCAGTGATTACTGAACATTAAATATTTATTTTTATACGACCAAAATTATTTTATTCTATAATATAAATTGACACGAATTATAATTACTGAATTCCCTTTTTTATTCAGGGCTGCCAGATTATATAAATGAATACGACTTGAATATAATTTTAAAGTCTTTTTTAGTCTCATTAAATCCTGAATTTTTATGTTTAATTGAAGACAAAATCAAAGTATTTTAAATGAATTTTAAATGTCAAATATCAGTTCGTGAATCGAAACGTATTTAGCAGAAATGGAAGTATTTCTACCATAAATAAAAGCTGTGGTAGAAATACAGCGTTTCTACTAAATATATGTATTTTGTTACAAATATTGTGTAGTAATTAATCAATATTACATATGTGTCAGTCTTTATAATATTTATTTGGCAGATTAGATCTTACTGTTCTTACATTTATAGGCAACTACAGCATGCCTTGTGTTTGAAAAACATTAAAATATAATTAAATTATTTTAAAGATATTACAATATGAATAATAATATAATATAATATAAATAATCGAAATTGTATTTAAATTATTATAAAATATAAATAAATATAATGGAGGTACATCAACATGTTAATTTGTCATGAATTCAATATATAAACATTAAAATATAATTATATTTATGTATATATGTATATATATACCTAGTTTTTAAGACTATTGTGATATTTTGTACCTACAATATGTACTTAGTTGTAAAAATAAAACAATTACATTTTGTACCGTTTTTTTAATACTCTACAAAACCGTCACCGAAATCTACCAAAACTAAGTGGTGGGGATTGTTAGTAATGGGAACTAGCGGCCACATCGCTAGCAATAAACTGGAAATTGTTAATTCTAGAATCACGAAGAATCAATATATAACAAACTTGTCCTCACCTTCCATCCTTCACTAGTATCCCACCAGCGAAAACCAATTGCGCAAGCGGAAATTACAACTCTCTAATTATTAATATTAATTATATATATATATATATATATATATATATATATATATATATATATATATATATATATATATATATATATATATATATATATATATTAAGAGATATAGATATATATATATGAGATATATATATATATATATTATACATAAATCCGCATAAACAATTACTGGTTTTTGCCGTAAAGCAGTATTTTTTAATGGCAAACAAGCTGACAGCCCACCTGATGGAAAGTGGTAACCGTCGCCAAGAATCTACCATGAAAAACAGGTATACTGTTTCGCCCATGATGCCTCTGTACCCTGTAATTTTATTGCCACATTTTTTTTTTAGCAACTTAGAATGGCAAAAAAGCTGACGGCCCACCTGATGAGAAGTGGTAATCGTCGTCTATAGACATGAGCAGTACCATGGATATAACAGAGTATACTATTTCGCCCATGATGCCTCTGTACCCTGTAATTTTATTGCTACATTTTTTTTTAGCAACTTAGAATGGCAAAAAAGCTGACGGCCCACCTGATGAGAAGTGGTAATCGTCGCCTATAGACATGAGCAGTACCATGGATATAACAGAGTATACATGAACTCTCTAATTAATTTTATTATTTTTTTTTAGCCAGAGATATATATATATATATCGTCGCCTATAGACATAGCAGTCATGGATATAACAGAGTATACTGTTTGCCCATTATGGTTAATTTTATTGCCACATTTTTTTTAGCAACTTAAAATGGCAAAAAAACTGACGGCCCACCTGATGAGAAGTGGTAATCGTCGCCTATAGACTTGAGCAGTACCATGGATATAACAGAGTATACTGTTTCGCCCATTATGCCTCTGTACCCTGTAATTTTATTGCCACATTTTTTTTTAGCAACTTAGAATGGCAAAAAAGCTGACGGCCCACCTGATGTGAAGTGGTAATCGTCGCCTATAGACATGAGCAGTACCATGGATAAAACAGAGTATACTGTTTCGCCCATGATACCCCCCATGCGTTGCCATTCCTGAGGACTCAGGTGTTATTCCTTTGTACCCTGATTACAGGGTACAGAGGGTATGAAATTATTCATTACCATATTTCAGCGTTCAAACCGAAACAGCCATCACAGGGTAAGGGGGCGTAACACCATAGGAATGACAACACACGAAGGGTAATATGCGTTTCATTATGGTGTCCCTTCAGAAATACTACAGCTGGGAGTTGATTCTATATTGTAATATGCGGACGACCAGTCCCATTGCTAGCAATATACCCCGTCAGGTCGATCTCCACGTAGTCCCCCCTGGAAACCATCGTGCTGAATTCCAAATTTATTTATCACGATGGGCTAACTGACCTGCTCTCTCATTTTCATTTATCATCCCTCACTGATGCTCCACCAGGATATACAAAAGATATTGTTTGTTCATTTATTATATATATTCTTTATTGCACTTGTAAGTTACATATAAAATAATGTATTTATAAATGTTGTGAGCAAGGGTGGACTTATCTCTGACAGAGATCTCTTCCAGTCAACCCAGTACAGTAAGAAAGCATTTCGTTAGCGGGCAGCTGAAGTGCTACAACTAATAATACATAAACAAATATACAGTTAAATAAAATATTAAAATATATAATAAAATATTACATAAATACATACACTATTAATACATATAGTACCTACCTACTTATGAATGTTAAAATAAATGAATATACTACTTACATTAGAAGTTTCGTTTTATGATTTTAAGATTTGACAGTTCAATTAGAAAAATACAAAAAAAAAGGGAAAGAAAATGTGATTTTCAACCTTTTCTTGAAAGAGGCAATAGAGGGACTCTCTTGTATGTGGGAAGGGGAGCTTATTCAATGTACATCAAAATTATTGCATGACAAATCTATTTAAAAACGTGCAATTATATGTAAAAGTGATTAAATATTATCTAATACCTATATTGACAACGATGCATGTACTCGTATATTTTTTTTTTTTTTGATGGGTGAAAATGGTATGGTAACCCCGCCTGCGCTAACGAGATACGCTGGCGGAGCACCAGTGAAGGGTGATAGATGAGAATGAAAACAGGCCAGTTAGCACATCATGATGAATTCATCGGGAATTAACCATGACAGTTTCCAGGGAGAACCGAGAGGAGGTCGACCTGGTTGGGTATATTGCTAGCAATGGGATTCCCAGTCTCCATTACTAACAATCCCATTCCCCCCACAATTGCAATTTATTTATCTTCTTCACTTTAAACTCAGCTAAAGGCAGCTTGAATGAATTAAATATTATAATGGATAACGTAATACCTACCGGAAATGATTTGGCCCTATCTTGGACATTCACGTCGTCAGTAATCTTGATAATCATTATTAATTGGTTCTTCTCCATAATACCTGATAATGTTCACGCTAAGATTATGTCCGTCTGCTATAATCCTTATTAATTACTAATACTGTAATGTGGAATTCACTTGTCAGTCTACGGTGAACTGTGAAACATGCAACACTTGTACGTGATCGGTCTCCTACTAGCCCTGGGATATGTCCAGGTGAGTTAATACTATTTGTATTATAAATGCGAAATAAATGGATACATGTTTGTCACTAGACGCTACTGGCATTACTTTGCTACTGGCCGCCCTAGACGGACGTATGTCGACCAAATAGGCGACGTGCTGAAGAAGGGCCAAATTAAAAGTACCCGTAACCGGCGAGCGTGTATGAAAAGATTGGTGAATGTGGAGGAAGCGAAAGAGGTTTGTTTCAAACGAAGCATTTGGTGTTCCATTGTTTCTGCCTACCCTAATGGGAGACAGGCGTGACAGATATGTATGTATGTATGATTGTTACTCTTTCACGCAAAAACTACTGTACAGATTTGAATAAAATTTTCTTCACGAATAGATCATATCCTAACTTAGAATATAGGATGCTGTATGTATCGATTCACATGTGTTAGTCGAAATTAGTCTATACTTTTTTTTTAATGGGTGAAAATGGTATGGTAACCCCGCCTGCGCTAACGGGATACGCTGGCAGAGCCCCAGTGAAGGGTGATAGATGAGAATGAAAACAGGCCAGTTAGCCCATCATGATGAATTCATCGGGAATTAACCATGACAGTTTCCAGGGAGAACCGAGAGGAGGTCGACCTGGTTGGGTATATTGCTAGCAATGGGATTCCCAGTCTCCATTACTAACATATATTTAAATCATTATAAAATTATTCCTAGATGTAGATCCGAGAAAATAATGTACAAGCATGCGAGTTGTACCGCTATCCCACCATTAACTGTCCACTGCTGAACATAGGTCTTCTCTTAAGGGGACTTTAGCAGTAGCTGCCACGCTTGACAAGCAAATTGGCAACCGCAGTTAAGCTATTGGTGATGTTTTAAGAGGGACGCTGCTGCCAATCCCTTGACTATTAAGCTCCTTTAGTCGCCACGGAAAAGGTGAAGGAAAAAGGTGGTGAGTTTGGAATGACAGACAAGCTCCCATAATAGAAAGGAACATGCTGGAATATAATATACTGCATTGCATTAAAACTTTGTGCTAATATAAAATATAATAATGAAAATTGTAACCAGAGGATGTTTGTATGTATATGGGAGTTATTTAAGACATCACGATATTGAAAAAGAAATTCGAATATAGTTCTTCAATTGTTTTATAGTTGTCTAAAATTTGTATCGAATATACATTGATACGGAAATAATTCTTTATTGTATTATTTCGTAAAATCACAGATATGAGAGGTCTTTATTAGACCAAAAGTTAAAACATGAATTTTTAGAGATTTTGTCTGTCCATCTGTCGGTTAGCTTATTTTTATTCTTTTATTAAAATAAAGTCTTTTTTTTCACACAAAATGTTATTGAAGTAAAAAACAAAACGAATATAAAAGTGCACAAAGATGAATTTATATCGAAAAGAGATTTCTTTCAGCAAACCCAATATGAGAAAAACTGACAGTTCATTAGTAGTTACAGTCATACATGTGTACCGATCGACATAAATGTGATAGTTAAAAATAAATAAATGAAATGTCTTCACAATTGAAAAGACCGATAGTTAAAAATAAATAAATAAAAATATATATAAGTAAATATATATAAATAGATAGATATATATTATATATAATACACTTATTTGTTCCGGTATCACGCAAAAACCTTAGAGTGGTTTGTATTATTAATTTTCTTACTTCTTAAATCCACACGTACGAACAAACGGGTAAGTAAAAGAAAAAACGGGAAAACCTATTAATTCAGGTCGAAGAAAATGTGGAAACGCTTGGTAGAACCAGTCGATAGACTCTCTTATAACTGACGTGTGAATAAGCAAATAACATTGGAAAACAAATTGGTAATCAGTTACTAAAGTTTAAGTAACTATGCAGTAAAGGTGTAGTTATTTTGAGGACTATTATCTTCGTCGTCGCCGTGTGGTCCCGGCATAGAATAGAGGAAGGGGAAGACCGAGGAACTACATGGGACAGATAAAGGAAACACTAGATGTCATGTCGTATAGGGAGATCAAAGATATGGCGTGGGATTAAGCTGGCTAGAAGAGAATGTATGAATTATGGTATTAGAAAATGTCTGATATTACTGCAGCTAACAGTATACTGCCGTGTGTGTCTCAGTATAGAATAGGCCATCCTTTCATTTCCCATGAGTGTCGTAAGAGGCGACTAAGAGAGAGCAAGGGATGGGCAGCAGCGTCCCTTTTAAAACATCTCAAAAGCCTAACTACGGTTGTCAATCCGCCTGCCAAGCATGGCAACTAATGGCAAAACCCCCCAAGAGGCTTATGTTATATAGTTCGTACCTACCGTATCGTTCTGGTAGGAAAGGGATTATTAGTAATGGGGTCTAACAGCCCCATTGCCAGCAGCATATACCCTAGCAGTTTAACCTTCACGCGACCCCTAGAAACCATCGTGGTTATTTCTTGTCAAATCGTCACAATGGGCTAATTGACCAACTCTCATCTTCACCTATCATCCGTTTCTGGTGCCCCGCCAGCGTATACCGATAGAGCACACGGAGCTGCCATTCCATTATCATCCATGTCTGACACATGTCTATGCGTCCTAGTAGCCCTTGGTACATTGATGTTCTATTAACTATATCTCCCTAATCTAATTCCTCAAGGGGGAAAGGGATTGCTAGCAATACACCCTATCAGGTCGACCTGGACCTGTACACGGTTCCTCCTGGAAACCATCGTGATTAATTCTACTGAAGTTTGTCACGATGGGCTAACTGACCTGCTTTCATCCTCACCTAACATCCCTCACTAGTGCCCCCTCAGTGTATATCGATAGCGTAGGCGGGGTTACCATTCCATTACAATCTATTAAAAAAAAACCTAATTCCTCAGAACATAATATATATATAATCTATAAGTATGTAGGTATATTTATACTTGTATGTATGTATTTTTATTACATATTTGTATATTTATGTAATATTTGTTTAATGTATTCATGTATGTATATATATATATATATATATATATATATATATATATATATATATATATATATAATCATAATGTGCAGTAGTTCTCTATTGTATGTGTTGTAATTTTTTTCACCGCATAATAAAATTTCGGTTTCACCAAAGGTTGACTGGGAGAGAATGCTATATAGTATTAATTCCGCCTTTTATACCAGACATTTTTTGTAATGTGGTTAATAAAGAATAAATAAATAAAAAAAACACAGACTATATCAGCTAGAAGACCTTAAATTGATGTAATGTACTTATTATATATTAAATTATATCTTTCTTTCTATTATTATTCGAATCCAATGCGCGTTACAATACCGTAACAAAACAAACGTACAAATTGTTATTATGTCTATTGCATGTCTAATTGAATGAGTCACACAAGTCCCGCAAATTGAATAACTATTTCATTTACATTATTGGATGTAACTCCATATGCACTCAACGATGACAGATTTTATATCGTGCCTCCGATCGAACTGTTTATAATTGCTCCTCTCCATCCAAAGGTTGCCTGGAAGAGATCGCTCTTAGCGATAAGGTCGCCCATTGTTTTCTCACTGTGATTATTTCTTGTAATTGTTTATATTTATAATAAGTTTACGATTGTAATCTTTTGGAGGAAACAATAAAGAGTATCAATCTATCTATTTCAAGTAAACTATAAAAGTTTCTGACAATAATATTTTACACGCTTTGCTTTACCTACATTTATGGAATTCATTGAAAAAGTCGGTATTCCACCCAAGAGGTCTTTGCGGATTTGCCTAAATCAGATAAATGTTTACTCATTGACAGATATCAATTATAAGTAGTGTAATTATTTAATTATCTACAGACAATTAATCCGGCGACCTTATAGATTATAGATAACATAATTCGATAGATTATGTGTTATTTAAAATAAATTAATACCTTTCAGGGCGAGCCAATACGTCAGCCAGCCGAACCTGCCTACATCGAGGATGTTCGTAGCGGTATGTAGAAACTTCTAGAATACTCTCCTTATTAACGATAGCGTCTACGGTCCTACAACTAACTAAAGTTTTTTTTTTATACAACTTAGAATGGCAAACAAGCTGACGGCCCACCTGATGTAAAGTGGTAACCGTCGCATATAGACATGAGCAGTGCCATGGACATAACAGAGTATACTGTTACGCCCATGATACCCCCCATGCGTTGCCATTCCTGAGGACTCAGATGTTATTCCTCTGTACCCTGTAAATTCACGCCATATCCCGCCCTTCAAACCGAAACACAGCCATGCAAACACAACTGCTTCACGGTTGAAACACGAATGGGACAGAGGTACCCAAGCAATCGACTTTTGTACAAAGTCTCTCTCAGAAATGATACATTTACCAAAGTAATATAACAAAAATTTTGGATGAATCAATGATATTTTTCTCGCAGCTTCCAACTCCAACTCCCGCATCGTGGCGGGATGGGAGGCTGAGGATGGCCAGATTCCCCACCAGGTGAGCCTGCGCATGGTGAGCGGCGCCGGCGGCGTCTCCTCCTGCGGGGGCTCCGTTATTCACAACAATTGGGTCATTACTGCCGCCCACTGCGCTAGCAAGTTAGTATTGTATATTTTATGACCCATCCGTCATACTCGTGAACTGGTGGGTTTTGTAGATTCAAAAATACTCCAATTGATTATGACTTGTATCAATATGAATTGAAAACCTCCTTTATTTTTGAATGAATGAATGAGTATACTTTATTTGCATTATACAATATAGGTAATAAGCGAGACAATTAATAAATGCAACGATACAGTTGTATAAGTACAGTAAGGCGGTCTTATTGCTGAGAGCAATCTTTACAAGACAACCTTAAGGTGATGGACTAATTGTTGTACAAGTAGGTATGATAGTATTGTATAATTTAAGAAAGTAAAGCATTAAGGAAAATATTTACAAGT
The DNA here is from genome assembly GCF_026898425.1 of Galleria mellonella. Classification (NCBI taxonomy): domain Eukaryota; kingdom Metazoa; phylum Arthropoda; class Insecta; order Lepidoptera; family Pyralidae; genus Galleria; species Galleria mellonella. The sequence goes on from NW_026442155.1 coordinate 911,663, forward strand.
ACCTATTATCAAATTTTTTAAAATAAAATTATTAACTATAACATAAAATAAATATTTATATAAATAGATAAGTAAAGAATGCCAATTTATCAAATAAAAAATCAATCAGATAGAAAGAAATTAATCTCATCTTCGGTTTGAAGGGTGGGATATGGCGTGAATTTACAGGGTACAGAGGAATAATACCTGAGTCCTCAGGAATGGCACCGCATGGGGGGTATCATGGGCAAAACACTACTCTGTTACGTCCATGGTACTGCTCATGCCTATAGGCGACGGTTACCACTTTCCATCAGGTGGGCCGTCAGCTTGTTTGCCATTCTAAATTGTATAAAAAAAACATCTTTCACTTGTCGCTTGAAAGCATCGATGGATTTGAAATTAAATACGCTTGAAAAAAACTTAAGTGTCCAGTTGTAGCTTACTTGACAACTTGATGTACCGTGTTAATATGAGAGTTCCCCCTGGAAACTATCATGGTTAATTCCTGATGAATTCATCATGAAGGGCTAACTGGCCTGTTTTCATTCTCATCGATCACCCTTCACTGGTGCTCCGCCAGCGTATACCGTTATCGCAGGCGAGGTTACCATACCATTTTCATCCATCAAAAAAGAAATGAGAGGCTCGACATTTATCATAGTTTTTTGAACCAATTTCTAGATTTCTATTTGTAAAATATGCAATCACTGACAAAGCATTTTCATTTCAGCCGCTTCACATTCGTGATCCGCGCTGGTCTGACCAATCTGACTCGGCCACAGTACTTGATTGAGAGCACGCGCGCTTATTTGCACCCTGCTTACATCGTGGGCGGCCCCGTCCAGACAGACGACATTGCATTGATTGGAATCGACAATCCCATACCTTACGGCCGTAAGTTTCCATATTGGATTTTAATTCCACTACTTCCATAACGTAATTCCATAGGTAATGGATGACATTGGAATGGTAACCCCACCTGTTACATCAAAATTATTTAAGATCGCAAACGACATGCTTTCTCACTGTATTGGGTTGACTGGAAGAGATCTCTGTCAGAGATAAGTCCACCCTTTCTCACAACGTTTACAAATGCTATATTATATTATATACATGTAATTTACAAGTGCAATAAAGAACAAAGAATAAAATCTTCTGACAATTTAGAGACTGAAAACTCAACATATACAGTTTTGGCGTAGGTATATAAAGTTATAACTGGAATATATTCCAGTCATGGGACTGGCCGTTTAAACAGGAGCATAGTTTACTCTCATGTCTTTGCACAAAACATGACCATGGGCACCAAGTAAATCTGGAAGGGGGAGTAAAAGCATTCGGCACCCTCTTAAAATCTTTGGTTTTGTATATAAGGAGCTCCAAACAATGTAAATATCTCTTACAGCCTACGTGCAGCCATGCCGCCTTCAGAACAGCGCCCAGCGCAACCTGGACTACACCGGAGTGGTGCTCACCGTCAGTGGCTACGGACGTACTGACGACCCATGGAACGGTAAATATATATTTATACAATTTAATATGGCAAATAAGCTAACAACTCAGTTGAACAATTTTCAATACTGGTTAAAGCCGGCTCGAAGGATCAAATTCTTCTATTAGTTCTTTAAGAGATCTAGTGTAAGTAAAATGAAAGAAAAAGAAAGGAATGCAAGGTATAGAGGTTTAAATTATATGCATGTAGATTTATTTTGGCTTTATACTTGGTTTTGACTTTTTACTTTGATACACTTGTCTATATTTTAACGTATATTATAGTCACATATCAAAATAAAGGAAGAATAGTGAAATGATTGCCATAAACAATATTAATAAGTCTTGATCATAAATAGAAGTAAAACCACTGTTTGATATGATCAATCATATGTGATGAAATGAACAGATGGGCATCACAGACTCTTCTATGAAACAGGTGGTGGCCATACGTTGCCATTCCTTAGGTCTAAAAAGTTGTACCTCCATACCCTTATTGGGCTTAACATATCAATATTCTATCACACAGGTGGCACAGTGTCAGAAGTTCTCCGCTGGGTGTTCCTGAGAGGCATCTCCAACGCGGAGTGCCGCACCTGGTACTCTGGTAACGTCGTGCAGGACAGGACCATCTGCGCTGAGTACTACAATGACACCGCACAATCTTCCTGCCAGGTAAACTAATATAAGCCTATTAAAAAAAAACGGGTAAACAATTAAAATGCTTGATTATGAAGTTCTCTTTTATCACATCTTATCTGTATGAAAACATTTGTGTTTTCCTACTGATAAGATTTTTTTTTTATACCACTGAGGTGGCAAACAAGCATACGGCCCACCTGATGGTAAGCGGTTACCGTAGCCTATAAACGCCTGCAATACCAGAGGTATTACGCGCGCGTTGCCGACCCTGAAGAAACCTCTTTACCCCCCTTTTGAAGAACCCCATGCTGTAGTCTTTCGGGAAAACCTCGGCAAGGAGCTCATTCCATAACCTGAGTGTTCGTGGGAGAAAGCATCTCTGAAACCGCGATAAGATGTGATAAAGAAAGAAAGACTAGGAAGATAAAGAAAGACTAAGAATGTCAGAAGTGCAGAAACAAAAAAAGATAGAAAATCAATAGAAAAACATAAATAGCATATTTTGATGGCCAGTAATATACCACACCTAGATTATTTTTTTCTTGACAATCGACATCCTTGCTGTGTAGTTCCAGCATAGCATAGGCCGCCCCATCCATTCCCGAGGGTGTTGTAAGAGGCAACTAAGGGAACTTAATCGTCAAATGAAGGGCAGCAGCGTCTTAAAACACTACTGTAAGCCAAACTGCGGTTGCCAATCCGCCTGCCAAGTGTGGCAACTACTGGCAAGATATTTTTTTTTTATTTAACGCTCTATTGATTTACGCTAGTGATGTACCAGTAAGGGATGATAGGTGAGGATGAAGCCAAATCGGTTAGCTCATTGTGGTATTTATTGTCTCCAGGGCGATAGCGGTGGTCCTCTCACAGTGGTCGACGAGGATGGTCAAATCACCATGGTGGGTATTGTGAGCTTCGGTTCCTCCGCCGGCTGCAACAGTCCGTTCCCATCAGGTAATGTTTAATTTATAATTTATGGTTTTATTACTAAAAAAAATACGTATTCTCTTTTCTGCCACCAAGCCACCTACATGACTATACTTTGGATTGAATGATAAGATATAACAGTGGTATTACAGGGTGCATAACATCTTAATCTTCAGAAATGGCAATATTTACTATGTACGCCATAGTGTACACTATTAAATCCAAGGTGCTGTTTATGTCTATAGGCATCAGTTACCACGTTCCATCAGGTAAACCCTCGACTTATTAGCCATTCCAAATATACAATTGGCCGTGTGGTCCCAGCATAGAATAGGCCACCCCTTTCTTTCCTATGGATGTCGTGAGAGATGACTAAGGGAGGCCGAAACATGGGCAGCAGTGTCCCTCTTAAAACATCTCTAAAGCCTAACTGCGGTTGCCAATCCGCCTACCAAGCATGGCAACTACTGACAAACCCCCCAAGGGGGAGACTTATGTGCAGCAGTGTTAATTACAATTAAACGCTAATATGATGATGATGAATTTGGAAAAAAAATTATTGGTTATTACCAATAATTTTTTGCAATATTTTGGGTGCAATATTTTGCACCCACAATCGTCCAAAAGTCATTCTTTCCCTATTTATTAGTCTAAGAGACAGCAACCCAATTAATAATGGGCCATTTCATTCCAGCGTACGTCCGTCCCGGTCACTACCACGAATGGATCGCTGAAGTGACCGGCATCAACTTCGACTGGAGTTTAGATGACGCAAAACTCAAGTCCATCAGTCTCGAACTTCCCGCCGAGCCTAAACAAATCGACACACCCATTGTAGTCGATGCATAGACGAAGCAAACACATCACGATGCAAATGTTCTCATTTTATCATATTAAAGCATATTTGTCACATTACGAAGCAAATGTGTCACAGTTGGTCCTGTTATGAAGCAAATATGTCATATTTGGTCATTTACGAAGCAAATGTGTCACATTTTCATTTTTGTTTGTCGACAATCGTGTTCACTTATATAGTTCAAATAAATTAATTAGATACAATAGTTAACTTGTGTGTTTCATTAAACAGTAGCTATTTAGCATTGAAAAATACTCATCCCGGAAGATACTAAAAAATAAATACCTCGGTGGTGTGAGAGCAAGTTGGTTTAAAAGAAAATATTGTAATATGTAAGATGTACTGCTCATGTCTATAGGCGACGGTTACTACTTTCCATCAGCTGGGCCGTCAGCTTGTTTGCCATTCTAAGTTGTATAAAAAAAAATGTAAGATTGAAAAAGGGTATGCTACATTAGTGCGGGTATGTGGATAGGACATTAGATAAATAAAGAAAGCAGATACCGGATTAAAACTAAACTAATATATAACGTACGTACGGATGGATATAATTTTCTAAAATAATATACAGCCTATGTGGTATATATAATCTCATCATATGTATATGCTTTGTACATTTCCGAACGCAATATCCTTCTACCCTCCTTACCTATCCATATTTCCTATCAAATCTGGGATCACAGTGGGGGATAGATGGACAAAATCAGTCTATAATCCAACTGCGTGTCGAGCTGATCAAGTTCCGCTAAGATCACGAAAAATCTCCATTAGTTGCGAATTAGTCAATCAGCCGCGATCTCCGCGCAACATACAGTGGTACTTAAGCAAAATCAACACAAATGTTGGATATTTAGAAGAGAGAACGAGAACGCGTACAAAAGACCTACACGCGGGGACTACGTGAACCAGGTTTGTCCTTTACCCTTCTTTATATCCAACGCTATGTATAAGTCGTTTATAATGGGTTGAGTAATTTTTGAAATTATGCATTACAAACATTATTTGTTTGTAATGCATAAACTCGAAAACTATAGTAAATTTTTTCTCTCTTTATAGATAGTATACTTACTAGTATAGATTAGATAGATTGTATCCCATCTGATGACGAAGAGTCTCCAGAGAACGCGTTACGAAAACGGGCAGAGAACAAAATGTACCATCATTCTCACTGCCTACATCGCAAAAGACTTGGCAAGAAGATAAAACAATTCTACTTAGTGCTCTTATCTCAGAATTTACTTTACTAGTGATTATTTTTCACTTCGAATTATAACCAAAAAAAAATGTGCATTTAGCTTTAATTCTTAATGAGGTAGTCAGAGGCATTTGACCCCTATTGTTGTTGTGGTGAACGTAACTCTCGATGTGTCCTATTTCGCTGAGTATACTAGAATCCACGTAGCAAAAAGTGCGTGAATAGATAAGTATGGCTCTAAAAATACTTTGATTATCTGCCAACATTTAATAATACTGCGCCGTAGTTTAGACACGAGCAATCTAAAGACTGTTGGATAAAGCTAAATTAAAATAATCTGCAACACGAAAAAACATCGGTCTTCAAGTTTTATTAGTAGACTGTCAAATATAAAAAGAATTAATATTACCATACCATTGAGGTTATATACTCTAACACGCCGCCTTAATCGCAATGGTAATAATAGTCAACAAACACATAAAACGCGCTGTATAATACAGTTGTCAACCAACTGCATTTGTCTACAACATTTAAGCCTAATTCCGAAACAAATTTTTGATGCTTTTCAACAGAGAGAGGCTTTGTATAAGACATCAGCAACCATCTGATCAGTTGACAGGTACTTAATGCTCAGCACACCAGCTTATTTTGTTCTCTAATAAAATGATGCCTCACGTCAATGTGTTTAGTTCTCGCATGAAACATTGCATTCACAGACAATTTCTGCGCTGTGTGATTATCATTAAATATAACAATCTCAACTGGTGTACTAACTTTGCCCTCATTCAAAAAAGATTTAATATATACAGCTTCTTTACAAGCATCAGAAAGTGCCATATATTCTGACGGTGCTCGATTTTACAGTGCGTTGTTTTTTTGACGATGTTATCGAATTTTTGTTTTTGAAAACATAGTGTATGACTTCCGATCAACTCCGTCACCAGCTAATCTGCATCCGTGTAACCAGTAACATTTAATCCTGACTGTTTATAGTTAAGACAATAAAAAATACCCTTTTAAATAACGTAAAACTCTTTTCGCCGCCTGTGTGAAATTCTGAATAACAATTATTAAATTGACTATAATAAAATTGTAATGCGCTATGTCTGGACGAGAACACACTGCTAGATACATCAGGCATCCAATTAAACTCCTGTAGTCCAAATTTTTATTCATTCAGAATATTTTTCAAGTTTTATACCAACTTCCATAGGCGTCCGAGCAGGCTTGCATTCTGTCATATTAAATTTCTTCAGAATTCGTTGAATATAACTAATTGATTCAGAATAAATGTATCTCCTTCTTACAGATTTGTTCCTAAAACACGCTCAAAGGCCCAAGGTCCTTCATGACAAACTGTTTCATTATCAGATCTTTTACCACCATCTTAGTTTTATCACAGTTACTGAAAAGAAAAATGTCATCAACATATAAAGCTATAATAACTATTTTATCTTTCCCACTCAAATACACACATTATATAATATTTTTTTAAATTTTAATTTATTTACAAGAACCAAATTAAACATAAGATTTTGGCGCTTTTTTAAAATATACAGAGATAAACGATAGGCTTTATTGCTGTGCTATTTTCAAGGTATTCTCTGGAATGTCCATATATACGATCTCCTTCAAATCACCGTTTAAAAACGCCGTTTTGACATCCATATGGTCAACATCCATGTTAAATTCAGCTGCTAGAGCTAATAGCATTCTCAATGTAGAGTATCTTACAACTGGCGAATAGGTTTCGAAATAGTCCCACCATATTTCTGTGTATATCCCTTCGCTACAAGACGTTCCTTTATTGTAAAATCTCTCCATTCAGGCCTTTTTTTCTTAAAAATCCATTTACACTTAACATATCTTAGGTGGTAAAAAGTGTCCAACAAATGCATTATCTAAAAATGATTGATATTCATCATTCATTGCTGTTTTCCATTGTTGAGCCTCAAACTACTTTTTGGCTTGATAATTCATTGGTTCATCGTCATCGTTCTTACCTATAAAAAACGCTGAGTGAATAGCATCTTCAACCGGTATAAAGTTTGGCGAATCATCCGTATCAAATGACGATGGATGAAGCAGGTACGTTGAATCTGACGTATTCAAGTCAAAATTGGACGATTGATTCTCTTCTAAGTTATCTAAGGTTTGGAATTGACAACCAGTAACGTCTGGAGTTTCTTGCTCTAGCAATGGATGCTGTTAAATCTGTAAAGTGGCATTGTCAATCCACATGATCTCCAAAGGTAACTTATCTCGTGTTGTAGATTAGGAAGTGCATCCTTGATAAATTTATTTTTAGGAATGCAACATCTCTGAACGATCACCTTAGTAGGATATGCTGGATCTATTAAACGATATCGCTTATTCGCTTCGCAATAACCTATAAACACAAACATCTTCGTTTTAGAGTCTAATTTTTTCCGTTTATTTACAACTGCATACACTAAACATCCAAAAACTCTAAGATGTTGAATATCTACCTTCTGACCACTCCATTTTTCTTGCGGTGTAACACCTCGTACAGCTTTTGTATATATTCTTTTAAATAGCCGTTGGCGGCTTCACAAAAATTCATCACCCAGACCTGCTTCACGCAACATACACCTAACTGACTCAATAATAGTCCGATTAGCCCTCTCGGCTACGCCGTTTTGCTGCGGACAATGCGGAGTTATAGTTTCATGGCGTATACCATGGGTCTTCATAAAATCTTTAAATGAATTATTTACATACTCACTCCCGTTGTCACTTCTCAAAACCTTAATATTTTTATCCATTTCATTTTCAGCAAGTGCTTTAAATTCTTTAAAACAATCTAAAACTTGATCCTTGGTTTGGATGAAATAACCAAACGTCTTCCGCGAAAAATCATCAATAAAAGTCAATAAATATCTAGCCCCGTTTATTAAACTTTTAGGCATGGGTCCACACAAATCAGTTTGTATCAACCCTAATACGTCAGATGCTCTATTAAATGATTTTTTCGGAAAAGGTAATTTTGGTAACTTACCCTCTATACAGGTAACACACGGTTCATACTCATTACCATACGAAATTCCATCTGCCATTCCACGCTTCAGTAATCCCATACTTTTAGCATTCAGGTGTCCAAGTCTACGATGCCACGTGTTTTGATCAACACGCCTACCAGTCGACACAGGAAACGCTGACATATCTATTGTTGACGGCAATGACAATATCACCGCATTCTTCTCTTGAGCTAGAGAAAGATCGAAATGTACAAATTTTGCACCAGTTACTCTATGCTGAACATTACGTGAAACTTCACACATTTGTAATTTATACAAACCATTCTCCTTCGTGCAGTCGCTATAATATTGTCACCTAGCAGAATTTGACAAAAATCACACGAAAATAAAATTTTATACCCATCATTTGTCAATGCGTTGACTGACAACAAATATGACAAATTCGGTACAAATAATACATCATTTATATGTTTTAATCCCGTATTTGACTAAAAAGTTTGTACTACCACGACCCGCACTACGAAGTATTTCACCGTTTGCTACAGTAACTTCTACACTTTCATCCGGTACAAAATCAGATAAAACATCGACACTATTACACATGTGACAACTCGCGCCTGAATCAATGTAAAACGCATCTTGCCGTACAGTCGTCGATAAAGCAGATACCATCGTAGCCTTTACCGATGAACCGCTGGATGTTTCGGTTTTCTTAGTAAACCTACTAGGACAATCATTTGCATAATGTCCAGGTTTCTTACAGCGAAAACACCTTATCGGTTTCTGTTGACGTTTCACCGTTAACACTGTCTCAGCCGAGATCCTAAACCGCCATTACGCCGTCGAAATCCTCATTGTAATAGTTTCATTTTTACGAATTGGTGCTAGATAATTTCAGATTAGAATTTTCCAGTGCCATGATTAGTGGATCATAGCATTGTGATAATCCACTTAGCATTATTACAGCCAAAAATTCATCATCTGGAGTGCCAATGTCGACCAGTTGTTGAACAATACTACATATTTGTGATAGATACGTCTCCATGTCTGCAAATTGTTCTAAATTTAGACTAAAAAAAATATAAAAAAGTCTTCTTGTAAGACCTTTATCCTCGTTTTTTTTCCAAGTTCTTTCATATGCAGTCAGGGCATTCTGAACATGTACAACAGTCATTGGACTCAAGCTCAAAAAATTCTCAGGTGAGAGTTCTGTTGTTTTTAAACCTGTCATCAAACGAGGTTTTCCAGCATCTGTCCGTTCTATGCAGTCCCACAAATCTTCATGCATTAGGACCATACGCATGTTGAACTTCCATTGAGTGTAATTGATTAGCCCATTTAATCTTTCTATAGCCGGAACAATAGCCGAATTCATAGTCTTTATGATAAATAGAGTCCGTGTTATTTATTATGAAGATATTTAGGAAAAAATAAGATTACGAATTGTTCAAAGGAAAAATAGACAGAATTTTATTTACTGTTTGTTTTATACACAATGACATCTATTCGTAAGTATAACTACTGGATTACCAGCCAATTAATTATAGTTTCATCTACACTGGGTTGATATGCTACAAAGTCTAACATCTCTCTTGAAGCTATGGTTCCTTTGCCAGGATCTAGTATCTGTAAATTATGTATATACATTAATCTGTTGGCATAGCATCACCAATCTTGGTTTATGGCAAACAAGGTGACATGTCCGCACCTGATGGAAAGTTCAGTATCTATCTTTGCAATCTTATGTTCCCATCAGCTATACCATGTACGAATAAAGAAATGTCTTAGCTTAATATGTTTCGTTCTGTTTTCGCTCATATGGTGGATTTAATGCAAGTTTGATGCTGATTCGTTATCTAAGACAGAATCAGGTGTTGGTTGTTCTATACCTTCAATAAAACGTTTACGCCATATTATTTCTCTAGCGGCTTCGCTAGCGAAACACAACTTCATGCTTGAAACTACTGATGTCTGTACTGACTTCATGATATTAGACCTCCATAAATACACGCCTGAAGTGATCTTCCAGAGTCAGGATCACCACCATGATCGCATCGCTGTAACAGATCAGTTCTTTCTTTGTATCTTTGTTCAAATGCAATAAAGAATATACCATTAAATAGCGAAATATTCGTTTACTTTTGTAATATCTGTTTTTGTAGGAGTTTCTGGAAGTGTCTAGAGGCAACCCCAATAAATGCAGTTATTTTCTTGTTTACCATAAGGTATGCGAGAGTCAACTGCTTCTCTGAAAACTGAACTGCATTGTCATTCAGCATCTTCTCTCAATTCAGAATCTTTATATTATTGTATATATCAGCTTTGATATATCTGTACCATATATATATATATATATATATATATATATATATATATATATATATATATATCATGTTTTTCTATCTCAAGTCCCAGAAAGTAATAGAAATTTTTATTACTTTGCCGCTTAATTTTAAAGTGTTTCTGCAGCGTTTCGAGAAACTCATTAATCATTTTTGTCATAAACATCGTTTGTTAAGCTAGTAGTAGCTTACCTTCCCCCTCTTCATGGAGAAGAAACAAGGATTTCTCCAAATACAAACCCTTGTTCTAGAAGAAAGTCTGTTATGCAATTGTTCCAGCACAATGGTGCTTGTTTCAGTCCATATAAAACTGCGTTTTAACTTGCATACATTGCATATATTCCATCATCATATCCTTCAGGTTGCTTAACATATATCTCTTCTTTCAAGCTTCCATAAAGAAATGCGGTAGAGACGTCAAATTGAGTAAGAATCATATTGTCGCGAGCAGCAATACTCAATAATAATCTAATTGTACTCATTTTTGCTACGGGACTAAACGTCTTCTCATAATCAACGCCTTTCTTTTGAGAGTAACCAACAGCAACGAGTCTGGCTTTATACTTATCAGTAGACCCATCAGAGTTCCTTTTAATCTTAAATACCCATTTACTGGATATAGTTTCGTCCATTGGGTAATGACACTAAGTCCCATGTTTCATTTTCTTTCAGGGAGTTGATTTCATCATCCATAGCCTTACGCCATTTTTCTTTATCAACAGACTTCATCGCATCTTTGAATGTCTTTGGTTCTTCTTCATGGTTATAAACATTTTCAAACATTAAGACAAATTCGTCAAATCTGTGGAGGATTTAATTTTGAGCGATCCCTTAAAGTGATTTTATCTATATCTACATTTTTCTCTTGAGCTCTTCATTAAAATTTCTTCTTGAGATAAGGTATCTTCTCTTATTAAATTGTCCTCTGATACGTTTTCTTGATTTGTGTCAATCTGTGGTAAATTATCTATGTTTGAAGAAGTAACCTTATCTTCACATTCAGTACTATCAAAATGTTCATAGTTATTAATTGGAACAATCTGTATGTTTGTTCGTTCATTTCGATTTGCAAAATCGGGACAGATCGTTTGAATTGGGATCAATATTGATCTAGAAACATTTTCTTGAGATATAAATAAATATTTGTCCTCGACAGGATTGATGTCTTTTTCAAAAAATTACATCTCTCTTTATCTAAAAATTGAAAGAGTTTTATGTTCCCAAATGCGATATCCTTCATCATCATTGTAACCAATAAGAATACCCTGTTTTTGCTTTCTTGTCCAATTTTTGATACTTTCGGTAATGAGCGTAGCAATTTCCTATTGTTTTAGATGTCCAAGTCTTGGCTTTTTACCATACCATAACTCATATGGAGTTTTATCTGTGTTAGTAGGACCAGTACGGTTAAGTACATAAACAACTGTTCTTGTTGTTAGCCCATAAGCCTTCAGGTAGTTCCCTTCCAGGAGTATGCATAACAGCTCTGACAGCTTCAACAACAGTTCTATTCTCACGTTCAGTTGAGTTTTGCTGTGGTGTATGCGGCATAGTGAATCTATGCACGATGCCCTCCTTTTGTAGAATTTTCTTTATATTATCATTTACGAATTCGCCTCCATTATCGGTGAAAAATTCTTTGATAATATGTCACAGTTGGTTTTTACTTGAGCTATAAATTGTACCAATTTATCTTGGACTTCACTTTTCAATCTCATTAAGAATAAATAGCGATATTTTGTAAAATCGTCTTTTAATAGTATAAAATAACGATATTTGGAAACGGAGTAGACAAACGGACCACATACGTCACCATATATCGTTCCCCAGGTTTTGACATCCCGTCTCTCGTTCCAAATTTCAAACGATGAGCTTTTCCATATATACATCCTTCGCAAACTGTCTCTATCATTCAGGATTTGATATTTTGATACCTAATTCCGTTCTACGAGTTTTCTCACATGAGATTTATTTTGATGTACAAACCTCTCATGATAGAGCTGTAGCATGTTTATAGCATCCACTGAATTGACATTTATCTTGATGGATTTGATGGTTTGTTACATAATCTCACCTTATAAAGACACATGTTTTTCTCTATGAACGAGAAGAGCAGGTTCTCCATCTACAATCAATTGACAGCTGTTTGTTTTAGATACAAACGTACTGTCAGTTAACCAATCTTGAGCAGCTAAGACAGAGAAAAGGTTTTTTGAAATTTCTGGAACAAGTTACCTGATACGTCATTTAATGTTATTTGAGTTGTTTTCGACCATAAATATCTGCTTCAACTAACTGATCCTTTGCCAGTAGCAGGAATTGTTTGTCCACTTGCTGTTGTCACTGTATGTGACTTGCTATCAAATGATTCAAAATCCTCAAATAAATCTGATCGATTTGTGACATGACTAGTTCAAACATTATCAACATACCATTGATTACTATACTATAAACCTATAGCGTTCAGGTCAACAATCGACATTAGCATCATGTTGGCTTTGTTAATTTATTGTTGTTCTTCTTCCTTGTTTTGATGTTGATGGTTTTTCCATTGATGTTAACGGACGTCCATCTGCTATCCATTTACGACAATCTTGTATATAGTGATTGTTTAGACTCACAATAATTGCATTTCTTCGACTTATCTTTGACAATTGTTCTAAGTCGTAAATTTAGACTCACACTTTACTTCATTTTGGTAAGGTGAGAGCTTCTTCTACTTGACCGTGAGTCCCCTGAGACTGTAGTGCTCGTTCGAAAGAACACAGGTGGGCTGTATTGGGCTCTATACTTCGATTTTGTTTTTTGCTAGCAGTTGTTCAACATTGAAATGAATGGAAATATTCATCAGGACAGCTATTCTAAAGTCTTGCCCATAAGAAAGATTTTGGATAGTTCTTTGAGTGCTTCTTTCTTCATTTCTAATGACACATCTCTCAATATATTTCGTAGTTTAGATAAATGCGTACCAATATTGTCAGCAGGATTTTACGAATTTGAAGAAGACACATAATCAAATCAAAGGCTCGATCTTCTGTATCTCCTTCCATCAAATGGTGAGTTCACCTTGTAAATTTTCATTTGAAGCTTTTGCATCACCTTCATGATGTTTTTTGTTCAGATATGTCGTTATAATAAAATTGATGTACTATCTTCCTTGGCATACTTTTCAAGCTCAGATCGTAGCTCTTTCTTTGTCTACGAAGTCTTTTTCGACGACATGTGGACCATGACCTTTTAGAGCTAGTCTTATTTGAAATTTTGACAGTTGTGCACTTTAGTGGTAAGACTGTGAAACTTTGTAGTTCCGTCCATGGCGATAACTCTAGTTTAATCTGTTTCACACTTATGAAGAACCCGGTGTCTAATCTTCAAATAAAATATTTGTGAACGTTCTCATTGTGTAACGTTCTGTTCCACTTTATGATAAATAGAGTCCTGTTATTTATTATGAAGTCTTTGGAAAATATTAATTACGTTTTCAAAGGAAAATAGACAAATTTTATTTAGATACACAATGACATCTATCGTAAGTATAACTAGCCAGTAACAGAAAGGTAACCATAGTTTCATCTACATAGGTTGATATGCTACAAAGTCTAACAATAGTCGCCATTTTTCCTCAGATCGCTATTGAAAATTTACTTTACTCCGTAAATCGTCACCGCAAGCAAATACAGTGATTTTAAATTAAAATATATTCACTTTACGCTCTGCTACCATGTTGGATAAAGCTAAATTAAAATAATCTGCAACACGAAAAAACATCGGTCTTCAAGTTTTATTAGTAGACTGTCAAATATAAAAAGAATTAATATTACCATACCATTGAGGTTATATACTCTAACAAAGACAGAAGCAAATGTGACAAAAACGGTTCGAGTCTAATTCATCCATAGATGAAGAATAATATATAATAAGTACCTGCATCTTCATTTTGGATAATAGATAATGGAGCGAAGTGCACGCTTCAGCTACAGTAACCCGAAGGAGCGCGCGTGGACATTTTTGACTGTGTTTTCAGCGTATTTAGTTGGCATGCAGTTGGTCGCAGATATACAAGAAATATACGTCAAACCCATTTCTGTATATAATCTGTGTGAACTTTGATTATGTCAAAGCATTTTGTTGTGTAATAAATATGTTGATGACATTTTCATTCGTTACTCACAGTGAATGACACAGATGGATATCAGGCTCGTGTGTGTTAAATTTGAAATATAGGTTGATAGTTAAAAGGGTTCATTCTTTGTCCCTTGCGGACACGTGCGATCTGCAGCGTACAGTAGATACTTACGTTTAATTTTGACGTCGATTTCGACGTGCTCGCCATTTTTTATGTTTATTGACGTTGTACGTCAGCGATTTTTAGAAATTTTGTAGATCGATATTGTTTCTCCGAATCTCGCTAGATGGCTAATCACTCGTACTGCTATTTGTTGTCAAAGCGATGTGTTTTATTGTTGTAATAAAAAAATACGCGGGAAAAGAGTTAAATGACTTTACCGAAGTGTGTCAAGATCTCGACGGTAAAAATAATTTCACTAATATAATAAAATTGTAAGGAGACGATGTCTATACATGGGGTGCGCGAGATACATACATACATACATATCTGTCACGCCTGTCTCCCATTAGGGTAGGCAGAAACAATGGTGTGCGAGATATTTAAGCAAAAATTAATATCTGGTGTAAATAGTTTAAATAATAATTTTTAGACATTTTGTCTGTCTGTATATTTGTTCCGTACGCAAAAATAACTGCATCGAATTGCTTTTCCAATTATGATCCTATAGGTGTAACTTAAAAACTGATGTTTTATCTCAATACCTAAAAGTAATCTATTTTATTAGTTTTCCCACAAAATGCGAGCTTATAAAATAGCAGGGAAAAAAACTAGTTAGAAATATTAAACATTGATAAATAGTTTTTGAAAATTAAGAGATAATTATGAAGTTGCTGTGCGTCAGGGGTGTTCTCTGGAAATCAGTCCGATTCTAGAATAAGGGCCGAGCCGCTGCAGTGTCCCAGTCCTTTCCGCTACTGTAGTGTCCCCCCCCCCCCCACCCATCCCCTTTCCTTTCCCACATAAGTCCTTTATTCCTCTCATTCAGCAATTTCCTTTACGCATTTCCAACATTCCCTTTTTTTTCTCAATCCTTACCTCCATATCGTAGGTAGTAGAAAGCACCAACAAATGCATTGCCAAAGAGGGTTGATGTCAGGCAGGCGGCCGGTCGTAAAACTATAAGCCAAATCTTTTTGGCTTGATAAAACTATATTTTTTTATTAGATGATAATGAAATGGTTACCCCGCCTGCGCCACCGGTATACACCGGCGGGGCACTAGTGAGGAATGATAGGTGAGGATGAAGCAGGTCAGTTAGCCCCTCGTGACGAATTCAACAAGAATTGTTCATGATGGTATCCAGGGGAAACCACGTGGATGCCGACCTGATAGGGTACATTGTTAGCAATGGAGCTGTTAAACTCCATTGCTAACAATTCCTTTCCCCCGATAAAACCATATTACGCGGACCCCATATAATAATTGGGGTGAGGGTAGGAAGATGACGATGTGAGGTTACTGTTTAACCCTTAAATACCTGAAGTTTCAGATTTGATACCGGGGTTATAAATCGCATTGGGCGCCTACAATCGATTTTATTTTAATATTTGGCTGTTATACATAATTTACAAAACCCTATGCTTTTTTTTTTAAATAAATATATAAGAAATATCGTTATGTTTTTTTTTTTTTTTTACTATTTTTCCCCATTAGTCAAAAAGTTGTTTTGCATTATATATTTTTTAATTTGATTTGAAAAATCAGTCTTTTAAGCGTTAATTATTGAATAAACGCTCTTAAACATGACATGAACATCTGGATGACACCAAGAATATTGTGTTAATTACAATTTTGGACCGGTGATGAATAACACCTATAGGAAACCAGTTTAAACCAAATCAAGGCGGATCTCTGACACAACTATACACTTCTTGTTTCATCCATTTTGAAAATTCATCCGATGAGAATAAACGAAAGCAAAAGGCCAGTGTAATTTGATGATGCACTATTATCGGTTGCTCAACGGCGGAATAGACAAACTTTGCAACTCTTAGCTCGTTGTTCTTTCTTACGCAGAGCTGCATGCGATTGCGCGCGTGTCGACTACTATCGTCACCGCCGGTTCGCACCTGTACTGCTCAGTTTGCTCCCACTTATCAGGCTATTTCTCTGCTCAACTCTCTGATTGCTCAGCAGCCAGATATTGACATATTTAATGACAAAATAGATATATTTTTAAAATGTTGTACCAAATTTGTAAGTTTGTAAAAAACCTATGGCTCACTACACGTTTTGGGAAACTGTAAGTGGAAGCAATTTTCAAATAAATAAATAAAACATATCAATGTAAGTAGCATTATTTTTTATTAAAAATAAAACAATACCTCCATAAATAAGCTATAAATTTATACAAGCATAGTTGTAAAATATCAATTATTTACAAATATTACTTACTTAATAATGATGAATGTATTCCATAAAAAAAAATGACTTCGACCGTCGCAAAATCAAATGTTTATTTAAAAAATCCAGTTCTTATTGATTTAGAAACTAAATTGAACTAATTTTGATAAAATTTCAATGGGACCAATCTAACCCTTTCAGACCTGAACGATACGGGCGTGAGTTGTAACTTTAAAACATTCTAAAACCGCGCGCAATTCATTTTTACGCACGAAGCTGGAATAAAATGTTAGTAAGATTCTAAACCAGCCAATAAGAAATCATTTTAGCGGTTAGGTGGTGCAGTAGTTTGCGTGCCGGCAAAATGACTTTGCTCCTAAAACACGAAAATATATTTAATGATATAAAAAAAAATCTTGGGTCTGAAAGGGCTAAAAGTCTTTCAAACAAAGAAGAATTTCCCGAAACTGTCTAGGAGTATTCGAGTGATCGGAGAATATACATAAAAAAATATAAAAAATCCGACGAAATGCAAACCCTTTTTTTTTTGAAGTCGCGTTTTTTAAATGGACTGTCAACAAAAAAAATTGCTTCAGGTGAGAGTTTGAGTATTTAAACCTAATATCAAAATAGGTATTACACGAAACAAAAACGATGTATCTACATCGGGGGTGTCTAACCGGTCGATCGCGCCGGTAAATTCGAGTTTAACTCTTACACTGTTATTTTAATTAATAACTTTAAAGGTCTTAACCAATTTTGCTTTCATATTCACATACCCTCATGGGTGAGTAGTCTGCTTTAGTATTTATTTATTTCTATCCATTATCAAGGTATATTTTTAGAAATATTTTCAAAATTAGTAACAAATTTATTTACTGTTTGTTTTATTTACATTATTTTTACCTGTACCTTTCCTGCACTGGATTACCTGCCAATTAATTATTTTCTCTCGCAACTAACTATGTTGGTATTTTGGAAGAGATCGGATTAGAGTTAAGAATTGCCAACAAGTTGTTAAAGTAATCGCTGTATCTTTTTTTTTTATACAACTAAGAATGGCAAACAAGCTGACGGTTGATGGAAAGTGGTAACCGTCGGTAGAACATGAGCAGTACCACGTTGTCATAACGTTCTGTTTCGCCAATGATACCTCCCATGCGTTGCCATTCCTGAAGACTCAGGTGTTATTCCTCTGTACTTAGTAAATTCACACCATATTCCACCCTTCAAACCGAAACACAACCATGCAAACACAACTGGTTCACGGTTGAAATACGAATGGGACTGAGGTACCCAAGCAATCGACTTTTGTACAGTCTCCCTCCCGCTGTATCTATTGTTCAAATGCAATAAAGAATATAAATAAATGAACAGAAAATGTATTAAGTGTCTTGGATGGACCTACGTGAATAAATGCACTTATATTCATTTTAATACAGAATTTAAGTCACTGCTTGAAAACTGAACTTCGATTGCATTGAAGTTGGCCTCGCTGTTAAATAATTATATTATTAGTATATATCTAGGTCAGTGGTTCTCAACCATTGTGCCGCGGCACTTTTGTGTGCCGCCAAATTTTGCAAATATTTAAATTTTTTGTCAAACTATTCATGCAGTGTGTTGTAGTAAGTAAATGATTTTTATCTTTTCCTTTGTGTGCCGCCAAATTTTGAAATCGTTAAATATGTGCCGCAACGAAAAAAAAAGGTTGAGAATCACTGTTCTTGGTTATGTTTTCATTCCACATCTTTAAGTGTATAACTGCTAAATTCAGTCCAAACTTAACTGAAACATTTACAAAACTATCTGGTCACTTCATCATCCACCACTTCTATCGGAGGGCAATCCTTGAAGACCTGCTGCAGTATCTCCTGACAGTACTCTTTCTCTTCTATATATGACTCCTCCAATTCTGGATGTTTGAGATGATCTTCTAGAACCTTCTTGAGGTTGAGACGAGGGTTCCTGCACTGTTGCAGCACAGTCGGGTCCAGACCCTCGACTAAGGCGAGGAGAATGCCCAACAGATGTTCGGTAGTGTCATCTCGTCCCGACTTGATTTGTTCCACCACTGTTTCCACAACGTTGTTCTGTATGAATTGTTCTGAAAATATAAAACAAAAATGTACCCTCTTATTCATAACACCATCAAACTGCTTATAAAACCTACTTGAACTATCTCTTTCTTTTATACTAAATTTAGTTTGCATGAAAGTGACAAAACAGTGTAAATAATAGTTAAAACAGATTTGACAGTATTATATAATAGTTAAGACAGATTACATTTTCGTTTTTTTGAATAAGGGAGTAAGGAATTGTGTTCTGAGGAATTGATCTTTTTTTTTACAACACAGGGGGCCAACGAGCATGCGGCTCACCTGATGGTAAGTGACTACCGCCGCCCATGGTCACCTACAACACCTACGGCATTGCAGGTGTGCTGCCGGCCTTATCGTATCGGCTCGGAAATACTGCTACTGGAAATTGATTCCAAAGAGTGGTTGTGCGTGGAAGAAAGTGCCTTGAAAAACGCACGGTGGAGGACCGCCACTCGTCCAGATGGTTGGGATGAAATTTTAGTTTATGGCGGATTGTACGATGTTGAAAATCAGCAGCAGGTATCAATCCGAACAATTCCTCAGAGCACTCCCCATGATAAATTCGGTAGAAGATGCACAGAGATGCAACATCTCTACGCAGTTTCAGTAGGTCGAGCCGGACAGTAAGACGCCGATCGTCAACAATTCGAGCTGCTCGACTTTGAATGCGGTCTAACGGAAGGAGTTGCTACTGCGGCGCTCCTGCGCACAGGTGAGAACAGTATTCCATGTGATTATTTGATGTGATGCCTACAGTCACTTTTTATCATCGCACCGCTCGCCATCGACAGGGAATTCATTCTTAGACACTTGAACCTAAATGGTCATATACAGTGCGATTTTAAAGGAATTTTCTCTGATGAACACTCAAGTTGTGGAATGAGTCCCCTCCCGAGGTTTTAGTAGGACATTGTTGTTCAACAAGGTAAGTTCGCCTTTGCTAACATTGTTATTACTGTATTATACATACTGTATTAAAACATACAGTAACAACTTATTGTTGTTACTGTATGTTTTAGTGCAATAAAGAATATATATTTATTGTTCCTTACGTATACGTAATAATACGATATTTCCTATATTAATAAATGCTATTAATTTTCGATACTTTTAACCCTTCTTTGCATAACGGTGGAAATTTCCATCATAACATTAAATTCCCAAAAATTATATAAAAGAACATGTTCACTTTAAGTTGATCGTGTCTGAATACCTTTTTAATGTCCATTGCAGAAAAAAAAACATAGCTGTCAAATTTATTTCTTTAACCATTTTTCCTTTAATTTTGAACATAAATTATATCACCTTGATTTATTTTACCAATAAAAAAAAATTATGCAAAGAAGGGTTAAATGACTACCGCATACTAATGACTATACCTTTAGCATCGCTGTAGTGGTGCGCAAGGTGCCTGACGAGGAATGCGGCGCGGGTCCTGGCGGCCGGCTCCGGCGCCCGCAGTAGCGCTGCGAGCGCCGCCACGCCGCCCTGCCACACCAGCTCGCGCGCCGCCGGCTCGTACTCGCGGCATATGCCTGCCATCACCACGCAATTTTTTTATTATATGATAACCCCATATACCATAGCCACATGTTCATTTGCCTCTGTACGCATGCGCTCGCGTGCGGCCGTGCGTGCGTGCGTGCGTACGTGCGTGCGTGCGTGCATGCGTGGTTGTGTGTGTGTGTGTGTGTGTGTGTGTGTGTGTGTGTGTGTGTGTGTGTGTGTGTGTGTGTGTGTGTGTGTGTGTGTGTGTGTGTGTGTGTGTGTGTGTGTATATATATATATATATATATATATATATATATATGTGTGTAGAGCATATGTCGAAATTTAATTTGAAACAGAGAAGGCCATAAGCTATTGTCATAAGCCTGGTTACATGGATAAAATTGCGGATTTTTTTATTAGACATAATGGGATAACAGAAAGAGCAAAAGAGCATGCGGCTTAACTAATAATAAGTTATTACTATCGCCCATAGACATCCGCAATATCTAAGAAACTACAAGTGTGTTGCTGTTTTCTTGAAGGTTTCAGTATCATATCTGTTCAAAAATACTACTGCTTTTTTATGGATGATAATGGAATAGTAACCCCGCCTGCGCTTACGGGATACGCTGACGGGGCACCATTGAGTAATGATAGATGGGAATGAAAAGACAGGTCAGTTAGCCCATCGTGATGAATACACCTGAAATTCAACTGTGGTTTCCAGAGAACACCACTTCGAGGTCGACCTGATTGAGTATATTTCTAGCAATAGGACAGATAGTCTGCATTACTAACTTTATCGTCCCCCTCCTAAAATACTACTGGTGGAAGTTGGTGCCTTGTTTTGGTCGGTTCCAACTCACATGATATAGCGTACAAGCACTTGGCGAGCGCGTGCCCCCGCTCGGACTGCACGAGGTGTATGAGCACGTTGAGCAGGCCGCAGTCGAGGGCGCGGCGCTGGCAGTGCGGGTTGTTCTGGCACGCCTCCGCCAGCACCGAGCTCGCACGCGACCGCAACTCGTCGTTCTCGCTGCCGTAGCATACCGGAAAGATGGCGAACCCGCCCATTTTGTAGAAGTCTGGAATGTAAAGCCCATCATGATGAATTCATCAGGAATTAATCATGAGTTTCTGGAGAGAACCGCGAGGAGGTCGACCTGGTTGGGTATATTGCTAGCAACAGGATTCTCAGTCTCCATTACTAACACTCCCTTTCCCCCCAATATTGCTATATTACCCACCCCTATGTCAGATAAATATGACGGGATTGGTATGGACATGAAAATGTTTCTCAGGTATATGTAACAGAGTGAAGGTTAAATAAATAAAAATATAAAAAAAAACACACCATTAGCAATATCGATATCATCAATATAATCCAGCAGGTTGTCGAATGCGGTCTCAACATCAGAAGGCAACGGTTCCCCCAGCTGGATGCTGCGGATCTTCTCTGTGTCTGTTAGCACTTTGATGGAACTCTGCAGCACCTCTGCCACATTCACTGTGAGACTCTTTAATGCGTCTTCGAGAAATTTCCGCCGCTGTGAATGATAAGTAATAACATTGCTTTAATATTTTAATATTTGCCATTCGCGTTTCTACCGTAAAGCAGTTGTGTTTATATTGCTGTGTTTCGGTTTGAAGGGTGGAATATGGCGTAAATTTACAGGGTACAGAGGAATAACACCTGAGTCCTCAGAAATGGCAACGCATGGAGGGTATCATGGGCAAAACAGTATACTCTGTTATGTCCATGGTACTGCTCATGTCTATAGGCGACGGTTACCACTTTCCATCAGGTGGGCCGTCAGCTTGTTTGCCATTATAAGTTGTATAAAAAAACAATAATAACTTGATAACCTGGGGAAAGGGATTGCTAGTAACGGGGTCTAAGGACTAACTAGCAACTAACTGGACTTTTTTCACTGTACTGCCACAAAGTTTAGCAAGGTGGTAACAAATTATGCAAAACTTCATTTTTAATGTTTTTTTTTATACTATAATTGGATATTTTTTATTATTATTATTATTTTTCCATTATTCTATTATAACAATGTTCTGTTTTTGGTTTTTGATGAATGCATTGTTAAATCTGTAAAACTCACCAAAAATATGTATATATGTTATAAATAAATATACTCTCATTCCATGTTAAAACATATGTAAATACTTTTTTTTTCTTAGAATGGCAAACAAGCTGACGGCCCACCTGATGGAAAGTGGTAACATCGCGCCTATAGACAAACAAAACTGCTTCACGGTTGAAACATGAATGGGACAAAGGTACCCAAGCAATCAACTTTTGTACAAAGTCTCCCTCTGATAAAACATCAACAAAAATTTACATAAGGATTATTAATATAACTTTAGCAAAACTGTGAGTTAAACACTAATATGTTAATACCCTTACCTCTTCATCCATGGGACTGAATTCTGAGTTCCCTGGTGCATCTTCTGCTTTTGTTGCTTCCATTGCAAACCTCAGGAGACCCTGAAACAACCAAATCAAGTCCATTTAGTTTGTGACTTTTGCCTTATTTGCATAAAAAATATTTACAAGCTGGTTAATATATGCTTTTAATCATTCACGTTAATATAAAAAAAAATATGTCATCAGATGACCAGCGAGGTTACAATAATAGAAAAGCCACACATGCACAAAAAAAGTCACATAGAGTAAAAGTGTTTTGTATTTAAAATTCACAAATAAATATTTCAGAAATGATTGAAGACGAAATATTTAAAACACAAGAACGTTTAAAATACTTATGTACTGTTTTTATGTAATAATGTTATTTAACTCCCTTCATCATCATCATCAGCCATTATCCGTCCACTGCTGAACATAAACCTCCTCCATAGACTGCCATAACAAACTCCCTTATTTTAATTGAAAATTTCATAAAATAATGAAATAAAAAATGAAATTTTACAATGTTCAATTAAATATTATATCTTAAACATCATCGTTTCAGGCATTAATCCATTGTCCACTGCTAAACATATACCTCCCATATAGACTGCCATAATTAATGTTCCAAGACCACATGCATCCATTGACTCTCTAGTACACATTCAAGGTTGTTCCATTTAGTTGGAGGTCATCCTATCTTAACCTGAACATTTGTATTAATATGTAAAGTAACTAATTTACCATTGTCATCCATGTGAACAGTGTTGTAAATAGCAGGATGCAGTAATAAAACATATATGTATTTGTGATACAAAATAATAAGTTTAGTGAAAAATTATGAGACATGTCTTATAAAAATCTGACACAGAACAAACTTAAAAATAATACATTGTTCTAAAAAAACCTCAGTGTCAACAGCCAGTATTAAAACTCCAACAACCAGGATATGTTCAGTAACCATGAAAATGTTGCCCATGTCATTTTCGATCCGATAAGAATAAAATACTTTTGTGCCAAATTTCATAATGATTGTTTAAGCCATTAAGACAACAAGAGGTAACAAATATAAAAATCACTTTCAATTTTATAATAAACTGGATTTCACCTGTACATGAATATATTCATGGGATATATTTACAGACCAGGATAAGAAGTAACCTATCTTTCTTCAACCCCTATGTATACCATATTTCATAGTGATCGGTTAAGCTGTTAAGGCACTAAGAGGTAATAAACAAACTCACTTTCACATTCAATAAGGATTTAAGGTTTCGCCATATAAAAGTATCCCTTAACTTTATTTCTATAAATGATAAATTTAATTCAAATAAAACAATAAATTTTTATTTACGGTATTTTAATTAAAATTTATTGTTTTTATTTGTGATAACATCTTTGTATTTATTTTTAATTTAATACCTTATGGTTGGGTATTTCGGTGCAAATAGACACATATTTATATCCTGGCAGGTCGACCTCCATGTGAAACCATCTTATTAAATTCCAGGTGAATTTATTATGATGGGCTAACTGATCTGCCTTTTCATTCTCACCTATCATACCTCACTGGTGCCCCGCCAGCATATATTGTTAGCCCAGGTGATTACTATTCCATTAAAATCATTAAAAAAAAATACACACATATTTTCAATTACAAAAAAATGTGTACATGAGTGAGAACTTTTACTGAGTAATATTTTATGAATGTATTTTTTTACGTAAAGTTATACAGATAAATAAGTTACCTGAGACTCCTGGGCTGCCGCGGTTGTACAGGCACGGATTGCATATTCTGACTGCTAACAGGATATGTTATTGCACCAGCTATTTGGTTATTTTCAGGATTCGTACCCATTATTCAAAATTGAATAATAAAAAAACAATTGACAAACACTCAACTGTAACTAACAGGACATATATCTGTTCTCACGCGTCTTCTTTATATACTAACACAACAACGACGTATTGACGAATGAATAATGTACGCAAAGGAAAATAGAACACAATATTCTATTCTATTCGAGAAAATTCAAGAACCCCTAAGAAGATGGAATCATAGAAATCTTTGAAGAACACGCGGAATGCGTAATTCTATTTTGACATTTTAATTTGACATTTCATTATGACATTGACAGTACCATTTGTTGTTGTTTTAATATTCGTCCAAATAAGACAGACAAAGAGTATGGCCCATACAGCTAAGTCATAAGTTATTATCAGTTCCTTATAAATGGAGTGAAAATTATTTCATAATATGTATTATATATATTAATCTTCATAGGAGTTGTAACTACCAAGCGTCAGAGTTCCTAATGCTCTTATCTCAAAGCTTTCAGCTATACTGCCATATCTAAAAGTACTTACTTTCATATTTCTTTTATATTAAAAAGTTATTACAAAATATTATTGATCCAGAAATTAAACGAAGATAACGGCTTACAGACATAGCGCTTTTGCCGTTTTTATTGATGGGGTAAATCTTAATTATTACTACGTAAAAACGTTATACTAAATCTATGAGAAAAAAAATTAAAAAAATATTGATAGGCATAAGGCTACTAATGAATATTATCGTATTTCTAAAAAAATAAGAACACAATATAACTTATAAAAAAAAACTTATGCAGTACTTACATTTAATTCTATTTAAATACTAATGATCCTTGCTAGATGGAACATGACTTCAAATGCATTTTCAGTAGCCGGTGGATGCAGGTGGCTCAGAACCGTATAATAGTTTCCAGGGAGAACCGCGAGGAGGTCGACCTGATTGGGTATATTGCCAGCAATGGGACTCTCAGTCTCCATTACTAACAATTCCATTCCCTCCTTATGTTCAGCAGTGGACGGATAATGGCTGAGATGATGATGTCTGATGATAGTAAGTTTCTAATATTTTTAAATTATAATGCTCTACACTAAAGAACTTACTTTTTACTTTTAGCCATAAAAAATAGGTTAATATGATGTCGTGTGAATGTCCGTAGATTAAGGTTTGCAGATAATTGTTCAATGAGTGGGTATATAAACAATTATTTGGAATACTGATGTTTTTAAAGTTATTTAATTTAATTAATTAATTAACATTTCTGAATAACTCAAGTCGTGAGCTAATTACGAATTTATTTCTTTATTTTTCTCACGACTAGCAGCGGGATGTTTTTTTTTTTCTTGGTTTCCCGCGCTGTAAATATTTACAACTGCCGTAGGCACAATATACATTGCATTAATCTCTGATAATTCCTGAGATAAACTGTTTCGAGATAAACCAAGTGTAATAATATATTTTCATAACGTCAGTGTCGACCGTGGATATGACTAAACGGCATTGTTGTAGATTAATTAATAATTTTAAAAATTAAAATTAGGTAGAGTAAGGTCACTGCGGAATTGGAGTTTATACAACACAGGTCAGTACAGCTGTATATATATACATACATATTTAATGGCAGGCAATTTTCTACTTAATTGTCGCTAAACACGTACCAAGTTAATTTATTACTAATAAAATAACTTCATTTATTATATTTGATTGTGCTTTACTTTTGACATTTTTTTTTTATGTATGGTAACGGAATAATAACCCCGCCTGTGGCAACTGTATAAACTGGTGGACTACTATTGAGACATGGTAAGGTGAGGATGAAAAGACAGGTTTTTTTATGAATGATAATGGAATAGTAACCCCGCCTGCGCTATCGGTATACACTGGCGGGGCACCAGTAAGGGATGATTGGTAAGGATGAAAAGGCAAGTCAGTTAGGCCATCGTGACAAATTCAACAATAAATTAGTCACGATAGTTTCCAAGAGAAACCGCGTGGAGGTCGACCTGATAGGGTATATTCATAGCAATGAGGACTAACCTCCCCATTACTAGCAATCCCTTCACTCCCGAAAAGGCAGATCAGTTAGCCCATCGTGGGTTCACCAGGAATTAAGCAAGATCCAGGCGAGAAATGAATTTTTGAATTTTTATTATTATAATTATGTCATCCGTTAACTTTCCACTGCTGAATATTGGCCTCCCCCATAAGAGAGGGTGTTGCCACGCTTGGTGGGCACATTAGCAACTCTTCGACTTCAGTTCGATGACATCCATTTTCAGAGATGTCACCTCGACAGGACCACATACGAGAGACGGAACGAGTGTGTCTGCCCACGCAGCCGCGGCCGCCGCCCCCGCCCGCTCCTGGTCGCCTACAGAGACCTCTGCACGACCACCCCGCCAACTATATCCTACGACCCGCCAACACGACACGCAATACCGTCACAATCACAACGCGCTAAATATATAATTTGAAATTTGAAAATGGAACTCTTCGTTCTATAAGTCTGGTTTACATAAAAAAAAGTTTTTATCGTGTTTTTTTTTTTATTTTATATTTTCCTCATCTTCCTTGTACCGTACTGCAACACTTACTCAACAGTTTTTTCTTTTTTATACCATTGAAGTGACAAACAAGCATACGGCCCACCTGATGGTAAGCGGTTACCGTAGCCTATGAACGCCTGCAATACCAGAGGTATTACGTGTGCGTTGCTGACTCTGAAGAAACCCCTTTACCCCCCTTTTGAAGAACCCCATGCTGTAGGCCAGTGATTCTCAACCACTGTGCCGCGACACTTTTGTGTGCCGCCAAATTTTAAAAGTGTGCCGCCAAATTTTGCAAATATTTAAAATTTTTGTCATAAACTATTCATGCAGTGTGTTGTAGTAAGTGAATAATTTTTATCTTTTCCTTTGTGTGCCGCCAAATTTTGAAATCGTTAAATATGTGCCGCAACAAAAAAAAAGGGTGAGAATCACTGCTGTAGGCTCTTGGGAAAACCTCGGCAGGGAGATCATCCCATAACCTGAGTGTTCGTGGGAGGAAACATCTCTGAACCCGCGTTGTACACGACCATTTAGGCTGTAAGGTATGAGCGTGAACTCCCTGTCGATGGCGAGCCGCGCGATGGGAGAAAGTGGCCGTGGTCATCGTATTGGCATTCATAAAAATCTGTTACAGACTACTAAGTCGACGTTTTAGACACTGTGATCCAAAACAGCGTAGTTTAAATACTGCATCCGCCACATCACATGCCTAATCAGAGAGTATCTTTTTTTTTTTTTTTAATGAGGGTCGTTGACACTGATACATGCCTAGACAATGGCGGACCGGCATGAACGTAGTGGGTAGGCCGTGTAAATTATTACAACGGAACGGTCACCATACTACCCTGCAAATTGGATATTAATCGCTCGGTGGGGACGCCCTCTGTGTGACACTACACTCGACTACTACGAGACTGTCTTATTTGTTACGTTGTAAATCTTAATATTATGTATCTATTTTAAAGGAAAACTAAAACTGTTTAATATATTAAGGACTATTACTGCATCATGCGGAGTATTTAGTAGTAGAGGGTAAAGAAATGGTAATCCGTCTGCATTATTAGTATAAGTTGAAGGGGCATCAGTCAGTTATGACAGTTGAAGAGGAAAGCAGGTCAGTTGGCCCATCCTGAAGAATTCAACTAGCATTGACCACGATGATTTCCAAAGGGAACCGCGTGGACCGCATGGAGGGCAGTTAGACCCTATTAGCGCAGGCGGGGTTACTATTTCATTATCCATTAAAAAAAAACCTATGATATCTTTTCTGGGCTTTTTTTTTAATGTATCATAATGGAGTAGTACCCCGCCTGCACTATCGGTTTACTCTAGCGGGGCACCAGTGAGGGATAATAGGCAGTTAGCCCATCGTGATGAATACATCTGGAATTTGACACAATTTCAGGGGGAACCGCGTGGAGGTTGTTACATATATTAAGAGTACGTGACCTAAGACCATGTGTCAGCCTACGACCTAATCATTATAATATTTGACATTCCTATTTGTATATTTGTATTTGTCCATTTGATATCGAAATCATTATATTGTTTAATATTCATATTTGTATATTTGTTTATCTCATACAAGTTTCCATTAGTAAGTTATTATCTGTATTTGTTGTCACTCTTTCGATGGAAGTATTTGACTATTGTAATTGTAAATAGTAATTAAGATATCTCTACTATATATATGGACGATTTGTAATAATAAAGACAGTTCAATTCAGATACTCTACGAGTCTAGTCATTTCAAAAACACCAACTGTGTTAAAACCCTGCCCCATAACAAGGTCGACCTGACGAGGTATATTGCTAGTAATGGGACTGGTAGCCCGTATTTCTAACAATCCCTTTCCCCCTACCCCTCTGTGGAGGGCTTTGCTAGTAGTTGCCATACTTGACAAGCGAGTTGGCAACCGTACTTAGGCTTTCCTTTAGTCGCTTCTTACGACACCCACGGGAAAAGAAGGAGCGACCCATTCTATGCCGGGAGCACATGGCGGTACTATTACCATTCTAATTTTATCCATTAAAAAAACTTCTTCCTTTACTTTACTGGCCAGTTCACAATTCTGCGATCTGTAATTATGAAAAGTTACAATGTACAGACAAACAGACACAAACAATGCAAATGGTGCGTCGACAATGGCGAACGATGGCCAGTACTCGGCAGGTGTCATTATTGCCACATAGTAATTGATTGGTAACAATAAAAATAAACAGCGCGCTGCGGGTCAACAGAACGCGCGGGCAGTCGACAGCTTGGCGGACTGGTGTTGCCAATCACAAGGTATAAAAGTCCACTAAGGGGTAAATATATTAAGGGGTAAATTATTTTGGTGTCTTGACCGAAATCTTTATATTACAATTGACAATTTAACATTATTATTTTATAATTAAAATTTTGTGTAATATATGATAGACATACACCATACAAATCTTTATAGATTTAATAATAATAAAAAAAAAAAAAAACTATGACTTTCTGTGTTGGGCTCACAATAAATTATATCAAATAATATATATTATTACATAATACTTATAATATTTCTCATAAGGTTTACAAAAAATATTTACATGTCAAAATACACACACTTCATACCTTGATTTTATTATTATACTCTTTTTTTTTTATTATTTCTGATCATAAATAATTTTAAAATATTTCATACTGTTCTTTTATATCTGTATTCTATTTCATTCACTCTCTCAATGAAATAGACATATGAATAAATGGTATAAAAAATTACGAACACGGATTCTCTGTTAGATAAATCTGACTCGGATGATTACATAAAAGGTTAAACATATGTGATAATTACGTAAATCACTTTACTAAACAAGTGACACACTGACAAAATGGTTAAAATATAGATAAATAAATAATAATAAATATTATCATTGGTGGGTTTCATAAGGGGCGACTAAGGGAAGATAATGGTCGAGGAATGGGTAGCAGTATGACAGTTAATGACTAATATGACGATATATATCATTGGACTTTTTATATAACACCATTTATGCAACAAGAAAAATTATGAAAAATAGTAACTGTCGCTTTTAGATATAAACAGCATCATTAGTTATATCTAATTATATTAAAAAAATGTACCTTAATTATATTCGTAATGTTATATAAAATCATAACGATTTATGTAGTGTAGTGACTATTTGATACCTCTAAACAGTCACTGCTTAAAACTTTTTACTGAACTTCGAATGCCAAACGCAAAGAAGTCCAAAATATATTGTGATGATCATGGTTTCTCTAAGACTATAAGGTGTTGTAACTTCGCAACCCTGTAATTTGATTACTGTTCAAATCAAAACATACGCCATGCAAGCACAATTGATCGTTGAAACATGAGTAGAACTAATATATACAAGCGCAGGACTTTTATACAATTTCAATATGTAAAGTAAAATTTGATTAGTTTAGTTTTGTATTTTATAAGATATAGTTTTGTATTTTATATATATTTGTAATTTATAAGAGCAGTTTATTTAGTACATAATTTTACATAGTATAAAACAAAGTCTCTTCCTAACAACTGTACGCTTAGATCTTTCGAGTTACGCAACGGATTTTAATGCAGTTTTCATCAGTAGATTGATTGATTGATTCTAGTGGAATATACATGTATAATATAATATAAAACATGCATACTATAATAAAAAAAGTCGATAATTCCAAAAATTTGCAATGTTATATCCAAAACATGTTTTTGTGCGCTTACATTGCAAACGCCGGCTATATCTTACGAATAACGTCAGAATATTGTGCTATAGAGTTATATATCTTAAATAAATTTACAAAAAAAGTCCTGATGATATTTGTCTATCTCCTAAGAATAACCTACAGTAACCATTTTTCTTATTACAAAAAATAATGAATTATTTACAAAGCTATTTTAAACAATACAACTAACTTATCCAACTAAATACGGTAGATACGTCGTGCTTTTATTAAATACTTAAATTGCCCTTTACAGCATATCATTAAAATGTATCTTAGAAGATATTAGAGATTTAAAATGCGCTGGTAGAGCGGCCGTCGGGCTGTACATTTAGTCTAAATGTATGGCCCATGCTAAGCAGGAGCGAGTTGCTAGTATGTTATAATTAAATAAAATTAATTGATCTCCAAAATTCTTGGGGAAATTCCTGCGCTGGCAATCCAACTGAAACCGCGACAAGTGACAGTCCCCCTAGCGCACGGAGCGGCAACATCGCTCAATCGATCCACATCACGTTCAGTTGGCGGTTCGAGCCGTTGTTGCCGTTCCACGTGAAAGCCCGCATTTCTGTTCTGTTTCCTCTTCGACTGACTTCAAGAAGTAAAAAGTCCTCAATTCGATTGTAGTTTTTTTATATTTGTCACACCACAACTTCGCCAGTTGTAAAGAGATTTGGAAAATTGTGGTATTGTATTGTAAAATCTTTATTGTACATAATTCAAATTAAGCACTGATAAATGATTCAATATACAATGGCGGACTTATCCCATAAAGGGATCTCTTACAGTCAACCTTTGAGAAGCTGAAAGAAAACTGTAGAATGTATAAGGGTAATAACCGTACAATTAAAGATAAACTAAATAATACCCAGTAAAAATTTTTATATATAATACATTAAAGTAGGTTTTATATGGAACTCAATTTCTTTTTTTCTACAGAATGGATGAAAAAAAAAAATGTGTTTGACATTAGTCGTTTACATTTTTATAAAACAAGATTTACAATTAATATAAGCCAAGCGTTTTTATAATGGTTGCTGTTTTTGAGGTTTTGTCTAAACATTTTCCTGTCTGGTTTAGTAAACAGTTTTAAGGTCAATTCTAGCATCCAAAATTAATAAAAGTTGTACGTAATACTTTTTGACTACTCCATCGGGGATTGCAGTCGTAAGCATATATTTTATTAGCCAATGCCCGTGACTTCGTTTGCGTAGAGCTGAATTTTATATCTCTAAATTGAAAAATATATTGATTCTCCATACAAACGTGCAACCCCATTTTCATCGCTTTCAAGTTTTACATTCGTGATACAGTGTTCTTCTCCAAAGTTAAATCTATCTGTATACCATAATTTATCAAAATTGGTTTAGTATTTTTTTTATGTATGATAACGGAATGAAATGCTAGCCCCGCCAGCACTAACGGTATACGCTGGCAGGACACAAGTGAGGAATGATAAGTGAGGATGAAAAGACAGGTCAGTTAGCCCATCGTGATGAATACACTTGGAATTCAGCACGATGTTTTCTAAGTGAGACCACGTGGAGGTCGACCTGATAGGATATATTGCTAGCAATGGAACTGGTAGTCCACATTACTAATAATCCCTTTCCCCAATGGTTCAGTGGTTTAAACGTGAGAAGGTGATAGACTGATAGAGTTTGTAATATTAACTAGCTTTTACTCGCGACTTCGTCCGCACGAGATATGTTATACTCGTATTAGCTATTAAATAAAAACAAACCACAACCACGATGGTTTCCAAGTTTCCAAAGGAAACAAGGGTCGATTCTGGTTGAATTCGCCACGATGGGCTAACTGACCTGCTTTCATCCTCATCAGTCATCTATCACTGGTGCCCCGCCATTGTATCCCGATAGCGCAGGCGGTGTTACCATTCCATTATCACTCATTAAAAAAAATACTGACGGAGTTATAAGGTAACAGTCATAAAAAAACACAACTGAATTGAGGGGCCACCTTCTTTTTGAAGTCGATTAAAAAGCGATAAAAATGCGCAGTTGTAAAATATATATATTGTTTTTTTGTTTTTGATGGGTGAAAGTGGTATGGTAACCCCGCCTGCGCTAACGGGATACGCTGGCGGAGCACCAGTGAAGGGTGATAGATGAGAATGAAAACAGGCCAGTTAGCCCATCATGATGAATTCATCAGGAATTAATCATGATAGTTTCCAGGAAGAACCGCAAGGAGGTCGACCTGGTTGGGTATATTGCTAGCAATGGGACTCTCATTACTAACAATCCCTTTCCCTCCATATATATATATATATATATATATATATATATATATATATATATATATATATATATATATATATATATATATTGTTAAACTTTTGTAAAATGACAACAGTAAAGATTTACATTCTAGAACTTTCTAGATATTTTACCTTTTGCCATAAACAAAAGAGGTTTCCGTTCAGTTGCATAAAATTTAATTTTATGTTATTAATTTCTATTCTGGTTATGAGAGCGATCTTTCTCTCCGCTCCAGGCTGGGTCTAGGGTTGGCACTAGTCCAATCTTATCAATATACTAGCGGCTCGTCCCGGCGTCGCACGGGTGGACATTTTTAACATTACCCTTCACCGCTCTGCTCCTATTGATCGTAGCGTGATGAAAAGTATACTATAACCTGCCCAGGAGTATGAAGAATAATTGTACCAAGTTTCGTTAAAATCCGTCGAGTAGTTTTATGTATCTATAACGAACATACAGACAGACAGACAAAAATTTCACTGATTGCATTTTTGCCATCAGTATCGATCACTAATCACCGCCTGATAGTTATTTTGGAAATATATTTCATGTACAGAATTGACCTCTCTACAGATTTATTATAAGTATATATTAAAATTGCAACGATGCATTATGTGAGTAAAAATAATATGAAAGGGTTTTAATAAAACCAAAGGAGGCCAAAAGAATATTTATTAGAAATTTTGTGTTTGTCTGTATGTTTGATTCGATATCACGCAAAAATTACTTCACCAACTTGGATCCAGTTTTCACAGTTGTGTTCCTGAAGGTTTAAATCAAAATAAATTTACAATCTGATATATGTTTATAATATATATATAATATACAGCGACATATATATATATATATATAATATATATATATATATTTTATATATATATATATACGTTCGAAGCAGCGAGCAAAACGCTAGATTTTAATAATCGTCTAACTCGGTCAAACATGTCACATATACTGGCAAGCAAGCATACGGCCCGTCCGACGGTAAACGGTTACAGGAACCTATAATTGACAATACCAGGATTATGGGGGAAAAGGATTGTTAGTGGTGGAGACTGAGAATCCTATTGCTAGCAATATACCCAACCAGGTCGACCTCCTCGCGGTTCTCCCTGGAAACTATCATGGTAAATTCCTGATGAATTCATCATGATGGGCTAACTGGCCTGTTTTCATTCTCATCTATCACCCGTCACTGGTGCTCCGCCAGCGTATCCCGTTAGCGCGGGTGGAGTTGCCATACCATTTTCACCCATAAACAAAAAAAAAACCAGGATTGTCACAAGTTGTTATTAATGATTTTTGTATGGTAAATATTTTTACTGCATTGGTTATATCTATTTAAAAATCTAATCTCTTAGGCCTAAATCCCCAGATAAAAATAACTCTTAATCCGAAATTTATTATTTTGTTACTTGGCAACCCTAGCTGGATCGGGGTGGAGTCCTCCCGTCAGGGGTGTGCGGAGGGGGTAAAGAGGGTGCGAGAGGGTCGACCTTCACGGAAGTCTCGGTTGGAGTTACTTATAATTACTGCGCGACTCGACTCACTTCAAAATAGACGTTTCGTATGGAAAGTTTTGCGTACAGATGGCGCTAGCATCACTTGCCTAGTAAAAATATTTTGAACAAAACCAATCGATTCTTTGTTAATACCACTAGGTACTATATAATCACGTGACTACGACGGACAAGTGTCTTTTGCAAGGAATAGGAATTCAATGAAGGTCTGTTAAGTGGACTTTTCTTTAGATAGGACAGACATACAATTTTCTTTATTTATATAATTACGAGTAATTTTTTTTTTAATAGATGATAATGGAATGGTAACCTCACCCGCGCTATCGGTATACACCGGCGGGGCACCAGTGAAGAATGATAAGTGAGGATGAAGCAGGTCAGTTAGCCCATCGTGACAAATTCAACAAGAATTGTTCACGATGGTTTCCAGGGGGAACCACGTGGAGGTCGACCTAATAAGACATATTGCTAGCAATGGGGCTGTCAAACTCCATTGCTAACAATCCCTTTCCCCCCTACGAGTAATATTATAAAGTGTATATATTTGCCGTGTGGTCCCAGCATAGAATAAGTTACGCTTTCCTATCCTGTGGGTGTCTTTTTTTTTAATGGGTGATAATGGAATGGTAACCCCACCTACGCTATCAGTATACACTGGCGGGGCACCAGTGAGAGATGGTAGATGAGAATGAAAACAGGTCAGTTAGCCCATCGTGACGAATTCCACAAGAAATAACCACAATGGTTTCCAAGGGAAACCGCGTGGAGGTCGACCTGATAGGGTATACTACTAGCAATGGGTTCATTAAACCCCATTACTAACAATCCCTTCCCCCCTTCCTGTGGGTTTCGTAAGAGGCGACTAAGGGAGGGCGAGGGATGGGTAGCAGCGTCCTTCTTAAAACATCTCCAAAACCTGAACTGCGATTGTCAATCCACCTGCGAAGCGTGGCAACTACTAGCAATACCCCCAAGGGGTGCCAACGTCCATACCACCGCCAAGGGGTGACTTATAATCAACAATGGATAGTTAAATGTATGTATTTATATGTACATTATTTTCAGTTCTTAGCGGCTAAGAACTCACTCACCACCACCAGAGTATCACGCCTCCACTGTTTTCAACCGACTTCAAAAAGTAGAAGTATCACAATTCGGTTGTATCCTTTTTTATGTTTGTAACCTCATAACTCCACCAGTTGTAAACCTATTTGGATTTTTCTAATTTGAAAGCATATATTTACTGAATGCTTTTGATTGAATCAATTTCGAATTTAACCGGTTTTATCACAATGTAATCCAAAATTTATATATTTATATTACATATTAGACGATTTACTCCAAAATGATACCACTTTAATAGTTCCACTAGTGTTTTTTATATTTATTTACATAACAAAATTATAATTACAAAAACATTACACACAGAGATACAAGAATGGTATGCTAAATTTTTTTTTTTTTTTTTTAGTACGTTTGTTCCGTTTGGAACAGGCTAAGGTCGGAGACCATGCTGCCTAGTCTTCAAAAAGATAAATTGTCTGGAATTTTATTTTTCTAATGTCGCTTCAATTATTGTCATAATCTTCAATATTTCATTTGTCAAATCCGGTAAGTACATTTTCATAAATATCTTTTCTTGAGTTTTCTTAAACCAGTGGATTTATCAAATTAAAAATAAATAATTATAAAAAATCATTGTCTTGCAATTCAATAAAAGTATTCTTATAGCTCCTTGAATGTTGTAGTAATATAAGTGAAAATAGCTTTGAAACAAGAAGGAAATCTTAAGAGAAGCGGGATTGAGTGCGGGATATTTTCGGGTTTTTTGAAGATAATCCTAAGTTCGTCAAACATAATGTGTCTTTGAATGACAAATTCAGAGCAATCAAAAAAAGGTGATGTAGAGTTTGGGCTGTATTTGAGTTACACCATGTGCATGATGGGGAAGCGATCATGCCCATTCGGTGCAGGTGTTCGTTGAAATGTCCGTGGCCGATTCGTAATCTACAAATATTGGTGTAAAATTTTCTGTTTGTGTCCTTTCCTTTGCAGAACCACGGTTTTCCAATACGCCAATTAATTTTGCGGTACCATTTGCCTTTAGTCTGTAATATTTGAGTCCAATGCTCCTCCCATTTAGTTGTAACGATTTTATGTATTCCAATACTACAATCTGAGTAACAAAGGGGTAAATCTTGAACACGAGCAGCACTTGAATTAATAATTTTAGCCAAAGTGTCTACTTGTTCATTCCCAAACACTCCAATATGTGAAGGGGTCCAGATGAAGATAATATCTTTTCCATATATAGTACAGAGATGATAATATTTATTACGAATTTCTTGAATTAAGTAGTTTGATGATGAAATGATTGTGTTATTTTTTAATGCCATAAGAACACTCATACTATCTGTAATTATAATCCATTTCGAATATAGTACCTGTTTTTCTATGTATTCTAATGCTAAAAATATAGCTTTTGCTTCTGCTGTGTAAATACTAGCCAAAGTTGAAATTTTATAACCGTGACCAAATCTATTTGACAAATCGTAAAAAGCCACTGAAGTGCTAAGTGCATTTTTGGAACCATCTGTATATATCTGCCTGTAGTCAATAAATTCTGATAAAGTCTCATACATATCGTGCTTTTCTTTTATGTCTTTATGTATAACAATTTTGATCTTACAGAACTTACTCTCATAAAGGCCATTATAACAAGGAAGTATCTTACTACTATAGATGTTATATTCATCTCGTAAATTCAAATCATTGATAATAGTTTTATTCAAAAACATAGAAATGGGGCAATTTAATAATTTGAGTATGAGTGGGTTATTGGAAACTGAAAAAACTTTGAAGAGAAATTTGAGTTTTAGGTATTCGAAACGAAGAAGGATAGGAGGCAAATTACATTCTACTTGCATTGAGATAATTGGAGAAGTATACATAGCACCTAAAATAAGTCTTAAATTCATATTTTGAATTTTTTCGAGTTTTTCTACTAATTTATGTTCTGAGGCATAACAAAAGAAAGCGTAATCAAAATTACTTCTAACAAGAGATTTGTAAAGTAAAAGGATAATTTTAGGATCAGCTCCCCAGTTACGACCAATTACAGATCTTATTATATTAGTGGCTCTTAAAGCACGATCTACTAAGCAATCAACGTATAGATCCCATTTTAAATTTTGATGAAAAATTACCCCCAGAAATTTAACGCTACAGTCTGTTGGAAGAGTTTGATTATTATATATAATATTCATTAATGGAACATATTTATGAACTTGATGAAAAACAACTACTTTACTTTTGGTTAAACTAATATCGAGGGAAAGAAGAGAAAAATATTTCTCAAGTCTTTTTAATGACTCATTTAACACTAATTGCATATCAATAATATTCTTTCCTTTTATATAAATTAATAAATCATCGGCAAATTGCAAGTTGTTCACACTGTTTCCTAAAACTAAATTAAGTTTATAGATATATAAAATATATAGTAGCGGGCTTAAAATACCACCTTGACATACTCCTTTAGAGCTTAACCTAGGTCCTATTAATTTACTATTTACTTTAACATACACTTCTCTATTACTAAGAAAATTATAAATCCATTCGATAAGTTTCATTGGAAGAAATGAGGATAGAATCGAAGATAGAACTGTTAAATTTACATTGTTAAAAGCTCCTACGACATCTAAAAAAACAGATAGAACATATTCATCGTTATTCAAAGCAGTACTAAGGTCGACATAGAAGTTCGCTAAACTTTCGCGCGCTGAATATCCACGGCGAAAACCAAATTGATTCGATGGTAATATACTATTACTTTCAATAAAGAACTCTAAACGCTGTTTAATTAATTGTTCGAATAATTTGCCTGCACAGGACGTCAATGTTATAGGTCTATAGGAGTCGAAATTTGTAGGATCTTTACCGGGTTTAATTACTGGAATCAAACAATCCATTTTCCATTCTGGTGGGATAATACAGTCCTTCCATAAATCGTTAAAAATTTGTAAGAGTTTAGTAAGGTTTATTTTATTCAGCAATCGAAACATATTGTATGTTAAGCGATCAAGGCCACTAGCTGTATCTTTTCTAGATTTTACTGCACTGGATATTTCATCAATTGAGAATGGGTCAGTGAGAAATTTTGGGCATGAATTAACAGAATTAAACTGTTTGTCATCAAAAGATGAGTGTACAAAATCAGGAGTATATTTGCGTAAAAAATCATTGACCCATGATATATCTTTAAAATGATTTTGACGATGTTTTGAATTTAGTTTTCTCATATTTTGCCAAACAGTGGAAATTGGTGTTAATCTATTAAATTTGGAACAA
This sequence comes from Galleria mellonella, assembly GCF_026898425.1. Taxonomy (NCBI): domain Eukaryota; kingdom Metazoa; phylum Arthropoda; class Insecta; order Lepidoptera; family Pyralidae; genus Galleria; species Galleria mellonella. The sequence continues at coordinate 950,846 of NW_026442155.1, forward strand.
AATTCCTGCCACCCCTGTTGTCTTACTTGCTTAATTACTAACTTTTTAACAGCTTGAACTCTTTTAAAATTTATGTAATTATCGAGAGTTGGATTTTGTTTAAACCTAAGGTAAGCCGCTTTACTATCATTGACAGCTGTCGCACACCTGTTATTCCACCAAGGTACTGCAATATGTTTGTGCCTCTTTGAAGTATTTGCACCGCTATTTGATAAGTTCCTACGTGGAACGGAACGTTCCACAGCTGTCAAAATAATTTTACAGAACCTATTGTAATTGTTTAAGGGTTCATTGACATCATACTCGAAATCCAAAAGTAATCGATTAACAGTTTCAGAATAAAGATCCCAATTAACGAGACGTAGGTTTATACGATTTAACAAAAGTTTATTAACTTCATCTATAGAAGCATGTTGTTCACCTGACGGAGTTGATGAAGAGTTCTTTGTGTTTATTTTAGTAAAAGTCGGCAGGTGATAACTTCCTAACGGATCATCATGAACCGACCACTCGCATTTTAATGATATGGATGGGGATACCATAGTTAAATCAAGGCCATTGGGTCTCCAAATATGAGAGCCAACAGTAGTAACTTGCTTATCATTTAATAGTACCAAATTACATTCATCTAAACAATCAAGAATGTCTTTACCTCTTGTATTAGTGGAGGTACAACCCCACATAGTATGATGTGCATTTAAATCTCCAGATATGATAGTGGGTTTAGGAAGAGACTCCAAAAAGAACTTAAATTTGGCTTTAGTAAAACTAGGTGTACTATTGGTAGGACAGTAAATACTGGCAACTGAATACCAAGAATTATTAACTTCAATACTAATAGCTATAGTTTGCAAGGAATTGTCGAAAAAAGAGTGAAGTTTTTTATATCTAATACTATTATGTATAATAATCGCTACTCCATTGTGGTTATTACCACAATCATTTCGTTCTATACAATAATCTTTAATTTTTAATTTGTAATGTGGTTTTAGCCAAGTTTCTGAGATGAGAGCAACGTGAATATGATGTTCATTTAAAAATTGTGTAAAAATATGTCGATTGCTCAGTAGGCTCTGAGCGTTCCACTGTATGATAGTTAATTGGTCTCGATTGAATTTTGTGAAATAGGTCTATTACCAAAAGTATCATATAACACATTCAAAACACTTTTAGTGTTAATAGATGTGTTCTTTGTGTTATGTAGTGAAATAAGTTTGATTATGCTTTCTATTAAAAGTGATAAACTCTTGTTATCAGAATTTAGAATTGAAATTAGGTCTACATTTTTTTTAGGTTTGTTACCCAGTTTAGGAAATATTTCAGTGCTAAGTATATCTCCAAAAGAAGCAGGTCTGAATTTAGATCTATTTTCAGCAATTTTCTTTTGTTTAACAGGGCATTGCGGTGATACACTTGTGTGATTTCCATTGCAGTGTACACAAATAGCGTTTTCCATTCCAGTTGTACAAGTTTTATAATTATGCTCACCTTTGCAGATGCTGCAACGCTCAGAATTCTTACAGAATTTAGCTAAATGTCCATACCTCAAGCACCGGTAGCATTGTTTAACTGGTGGTATATATGGAGTGACATTGTGGCGCCAACCTCCAATATCCAGATATTCAGGTAATACAGATGCAGCAAAAGTAATTGTCACGGTTAGAGTTGGCTGTAACACATATCCATGAGTCAAGGTATTTTTTCTTAAAATTCTTTTAATAGCAATAATTTTCTTAGAACTCGATATCATAGTATATATTTTTTATTAGATATATTTGTAGGTACATTTCTAATAACGCCTGTAACTTCTGTTGAAGAAGCAGGAATACTGGCCTTAAAATGGTAGTCATTTAAAAAAGTTTTATTATTTAAAAAAGCATTGGCTAAGTCTGGCTTTTGAAAGTATACTCCGATTTTGAATTTATTTATAGATCTAAGATAAGTTACCCCTTTATTAAATCGTTTTAAACAGGAGGAGAGTGAGAGCAAGTCTCTGGATCCAATGGTTTTCTGACTATCTGAGGATTCTACAAAGACAACAAATTCTGTCCCAGGGGATTCCTCGGGATATCTTCTAATATAATCTGTGACGTAGTAAGGTTTATACTTATCGGCCTTATCAATTTCAGATTCTGAGTCAGTAGAAGTATCTTCCGAATATATATCCTTGTCATTACAAGGTTCATGGTCTACATCACCTGAATCGTCATCTTTTTTTTTCCTTTTTCTACAACTGCGCTTCCCCATGAATGCTAATTATATTACTGTCGCTGAATTTAGTGAAAATATAATATTTTATTAAATAATAAGAATTGATAGAGATAGTTTTAATAAATTAATTGGTATGCTAAAATTCAAATCATTCTTATTCTTTTTTTAAATATACTATATGGCTTCTTTCCAGCCATGACCATACCGCCCACCAAGGACTATATGACAATATTGTCCTTAATCCGCCCACCATGAATAAATACTTTACAAAATTAAGATAATTAAAGAATAAACAATGTCCTTGGTAGAAATTTAACAATATTACCCTACATATAATAATGAACAAACATAACATAATACTTTGAACTGCTTTAGATCTTAATTATAGTTATCAATTAATGTTAGACGCTCACTCTTAAAATAAACAAAATAACTATGGTAGAAAACAAAGTTTTGATACAGCCCTTTTTATAATGCTGTTTTTGCAGCGTAAACTAACAACACGTGTAACACCGTCTATTCCCGGGTGCTTTTCAACTATAAAACCATAAAGCCATTATATGCTGGCGGAAGATCATTCTCCATCACCAACACTATGTCACCTATTTGTAGTTGTGGGACCTTATGATTACATTTATATCTATGATGAAACCGAAGGAGAAACTTAAGTAAACTTCTATATATTATTAATAAGATTATAGTGTGCAAACTATGTAAAATAATGCACTGATGATATGTACCATTAATATTAGTACATTGCGACTGTCTATCAACTCTTAGAGTTTCATCTTCATCATTCCACGGATTCGAGAAGGTAAGTACAATTTTCTTTTCTAATCTACTAATAATAACACTATCTATAATAACACTACTGCTAATCTTTCTTTTTTCTTTCTTCGTTCTTTAATTCATCAACCAGGTAAGTTTCTTGAAGATTCTTTAGATACTGTAACCATTTATTCAAAAGTTGTATTAGTAATTCTTCATCTAAACCTATTCCAGAGAGCCATAACATTTGGATAAATGTTCTTACACGAATAACAGACATTAACCATTCAACTGAATTAAAAATCCGAGAAATATCGGAAATAACTTTTCTTTTAGTTACAGGTGCCTTCAGTTCAGGCAGTTGTACAACATATTCAAAATGATCACTACTTCGATTCCAGGTCAGTCCCAGAATTTTCAAAACACTATCTATTTTTAATTGCACGCTTCCTTGTGAAGCTACATCCTCTTCACTAATTACTTTCAATAATTCCTCACTATTACTACTCCATTTCTGAAGCTCAAATCCTCCTTTTTTCAATAACTCATTTATCTCCTTATAGATTTGAATACCTTCTTCGACTGACTCACAACCTGTTAGTAAATCGTCCATATAAAAATGATTTAGAACTCTTTCAGCAGCAAGAGGATAATTTTTGCCTTCATCATAAACAATTTGATGTAAACACCGAACAGCAAGGTAAGGTGCTGATACCGTTCCAAATGTTACTCGTAATAGTCTCATATGTTGCAGTTCACTTTCCGGATGATCACGCCATACCAGACGTTGAAAGTTAGTGTGTCTTTCCTCAACCTTTATCTGTCTATACATTTTAATTATATCAGACACAAGACATATAGGATAACGACGCCAACGTATTAAGAGATGACGCAAGTCAGCTTGAAGAGTGGGTCCTACTAATAAATCTTGATTTAAAGATACGCCATTTGTACCAGGACAACTTGCATCGAAAACAACTCTTACTTTTGTAGTGGTTCTATCCTCTCGCACCACTGCATGGTGTGGTAAATAGACTGCTTCAGGATCATCTTGTTCAGTTATTGGTACTTTCTCCATGTGTCCTAATTCTAGATATTCTGAAATGACTTCAGCGTATTTAATTTTTAAATTAGGATCCATTGATAATCTTTTTTCTAGTTGCAGAAATCTTTTAGTTGCAATAATTTTAGAATTGCCATATTTACGACTGGGATCATCACTACGGAATGGAAGATTAACTATATATCTCCCTGAATTGTCCCGCTTCGTAGTATTTGTAAATATTTCTTCACATTTCTTTTCTTCTTCAGATAAATGTTTTTTAATATCTACACTGTTTTCAGCTTCCAACTCCCAAAATTTCTTTAATAAGTCATCTTCACTTACATGAGAAATATGCATACTAATTAGTAGCCTTTGTATATTATTTGTTTCATCTAAATTAACAGGACCAGAAAAAATCCAACCAAGCGTTGTTCGCTGAGCTATAGGTACACCTGGTGGACCTTTGATTACACCATCTAACAAGATCTGACTGTAAACATCTGCTCCGAGAAGAATATCGATTTTGTTTGGTGTATGAAATGATGGATCTGCCAGTTTGATATTTGAAAACTCCGACCACAGTTCTACAATAACTTGCCTCTCAGGGAGGATTGAAGTAAGTTTACTCAAGACAAAAGCTTGAACCTTAAACGTAAAATTGGGATCATGAAGTGATTGTAATGAAACCGATACCATAGACTTAGAGGTCAATGAATGACCCTGATCACTTCCTAATCCTGTAATTACACTTTTGTGTGGTATCTTCTTTAAGGTCAGCAATTGCACAGCAGATTCAGTAATAAAACTAGCTTGAGAACCTGGATCTATTAAACATCTCAGTGTGATACCATTACCTGATTTCGATTGTGCGCTAACTAATGCTGTTGCAAGTAAGACTTGACAGTTTGAGGTCGAAACACAGGCTGTGACACTAGTGGATTGATCTACAGACGATGATGTTGTTGCATGTTCAACCGATTGATTTGCGATACCTGTAGTGTCGGTTGAATTGATATTGGTAACATTTTTTAAATGGAGTAGAGAATGATGCTTCCGTCTGCATAAACGGCAACGAGAGATTTGACGACAAGCAAATACAGAGTGCCCTGAACATAAACAGTTAAAGCACAAACCCTGGGATTGGACGAATTCGCGTCTAATATCAGTTTCCTCTTTAGAAAACTTTTTACAATTTGCTAAACGATGACTTTCAGAACAGTAAGGACATATAAAATTGGTTGTGTGATATACTTTAGGGCTATTATTAATAACATTACTTTTATGCACTACATTAGACTTAGACAATTTTGGATCAATAAACTCTAACGCTCTAAATCTAGTTTCTAAAAAGTCTTGGAACTGCTTCAAGGTAGGTAACTCATCTGAGAACTCGCTGATTTTTAGTTCCCACTGCTTGCGAGACTCCATATCTAATTTTTGACTTATAATATAGATAACAAGCACGTCCCAAGTACTGATGTCTATTCCTAAATTGTTAAGCCCATGAAGACATTCATTAGTAGTATCTAGCAACTCCTTTAGTGTACTAGCTGATTCAGTACTGATGCTTTTTTGATTCATAAACCTTTTCAGAATACAGTTTGAAAGATATTTTTTATTATTATATCTTTTCTCCAACTGTTCCCAACAAATAGTATAATTATCATGTGTAATCGGTACATGACGTAGTAATTGCTCCGCTTTCCCAACTAATAATCCTTTCAAGTAATGCAGTTTTTGTACGTCATCTAAATGTTTATTATTATGTACCAATGATACGAACAGATCTCTAAAACTAATCCATTCTGAATATTTGCCTGAGAACGGGGATATAGATATCTTGGGCAGCTTTAAATTGCAATTAAGATTATTATTACTATTGTTTTGTTCGGAACAACTCGCACTTTCAGTACTAGAATGCCTTAAACTAGTCAATGTTTCCTTCAGTTGAAATTTGTATTCTATATATAACTCTTCAGTAGAATCATAGACGTTATTACATACGTAGGAACTAGCATTCAAATCTTTGTAATCTGTATTTTGAATGAGTTGTGTATGTGTCGAACTAAACTGACGCCATAATTCTTCTAAAGCTTCTAATCTAGTACCAATATAATCTATGGAACGAAGTCGCTCCTTGGGTGCCTTTTTGAAGTTGGACTTTGCTCTACTAATTCTTTCATTTAAATCAAGCTGTACTTTTATGTATGAATCCATTGTATAAATTTAATAATAAAGTTTCAATAATATCCGAAGTTTTTACAAGTAAATATTTATATGAAATGTTTAGAGTAAATTCCTTAGTCTTCTGTAATTAGATAAATAAAATGTACTCACAGTTCACCAGCACTTATCACTTACAACACTATGTTTAGTTCTTCTTCGATGTCCTTACGGCTGCAATACGACGATACAATGTTCAGCAACAACAATTGACGCTCGCCGACTTCGTGCAAAAATGCGATTTTAAATTTGTCGTTAATCCTCGATACTCCGACTCGATGGACCAAAAAATAGACGATTTACTCCAAAATGATACCACTTTAATAGTTCCACTAGTGTTTTTTATATTTATTTACATAACAAAATTATAGTTACAAAAACATTACACACAGAGATACAAGAATGGTATGCTAAAATTCAAATCATTCTTATTCTTTTTTTAAATATACTATATGGCTTCTTTCCAGCCATGACCACATATTATATACACACATATATAAGTATCTATAAACATAATCTTTGCAGTTATTTGTCAGACGAGGACTTAATTAGGTAAATACAATTAGCCGACAAATCATAGATAGATAGATACTCTTTATTGTTTCCTCCAAAAGATTACAATAGTAAACTTATTATAAATATAAACAATTACAAGAAATAATCACAATGAGAAAACAATGGGCGACCTTATCGCTAAAAGCGATCTCTTGCAGGCAACCTTTGGATGGAGAGGAGTAATTATAAACAGTTTGATCGGAGGCACGATGAAATTATATTATATCTTAATATAATATTATATTATATTTATTAAGCTCAATTATATAAAAATTGTTACATTACAATAAATAACGATCTAATTAAAAGGTCATTAAAATAATTACCATGATTTATTAATTATCAAAAAGATTTACATTAAATATTTTTTCTTTACAATTTCTGTCCTTCCACGCTTTGTTATTTCTTTTAAACATATGGTATAATCGAAATCTGATAAACAGTTTTTTCAAATAATCTATAGGGAAACATTCGCATGGCAAGTGAAGTTTGTACATCGCGTCGAAATTCCTCAATAACACGTTACCGGGATTGGTGATTCTTGGCGTGGTGTCGAAATATTCACACGCAGTGACCTCTAAAAATTTTACATATACTACAAAACTTTCCGGAGGGATTGATAACGATGTAATTTTTTCACAATTGTGTACTTCTTTACACTTTCTGTACAAATAGATAGTGGCGCAAGCCAGCGAGCTCTGATCGGGCAGATTAAATCTATAATCAGCTGTTCCAATTAGAATGGGATCTGGAATAAAAGTGGGTGGACCGACCTGACGATCCAATTGTTTTACTAACAAACTTTCCAAATCTTCATTGCATTTGGCTGTCTCAGGCCTTTTTAAGAGGTTGTCTACGAAAAATTTTTTAAATGCTATATCTAGCTTTCGGCACGTTGGTTCCTGACCGCCATTTGCCCGCCGTACTTTGTCAAATACATATCTAATAGCATCAAGACTAAGACGTCTCGTATAAATTACTGCAATTCCCGCTGATTTTAAATCATCATACAGCTGTAATACAGATTTAATGGACACTTTAAAACCAATAATAAAACTCTTCTCGCCCGTAACATCTACTTCTGTACCTGTCTTTCTTAACCTTAGATATTTGAAAAACTTTAACATATCCTGTAAGAACTGGATTTGGTAATGTTCGCCACAGAAAGCCCTTTTAAATTTTTTCTTAGATCCTAGCGTTTTTGAATTAAGTATGTCGAATAAATTATTTATTTTATTAATAAAATCAGCAGTATCTCTTGCAGCTACATCAATAAGATTTAAATCAATATATGTATCAATGGCCGACGCTACAGACCGGCTCAATACTTGTGCAGCATAATTTATATTTGTTTTTCGCAAATTTTTTGGATAGATGTGATCGTCTATCAGTTTAGGTGCCAATTTTATTTGTTTCGTTCTCTCCTGATCATACATATTTGCAACATGAGACCATCTCGCTATTTTATTATCGAAAATGAAATCACAAATGGTTAATTCATCTCTCAAGCAATTGATAAGATGGAGGACATCGAAAATACAATAAATTTTGCGTCCGTTCACCGTGAAGTATGTTTCTTCACTGCTTACAGAACGTAGTTTTGAGGTGCCCACGAATTTCGAACCTAAAGCTGAGACAAACACTCGTATATCCAGACCAATGGTTGTTATCAAATCAACAATTATTTCGTCAATCCAAGTATTCAAGTCCATATATGATTTGCACTGACTCGGAAATGCAATAGCTATTGGCTGTTTCCAATTATATATTATTCCATGGACCATAATAACTACACAATGCTCGGCCGCTTTTGCTCTTTGAATCCCATTGTATTCGTGAAATCCTATAATTTTATCATTTGTAATATCGTAAAATAAACTGGGTTTTACAGAGGTGCTATCCACGGAGATACTGCAAATCTTTTCTTTAGCATCCATTTTGTCAACCTTCATTTTTAAAACAGCCAACAAATGTTTGTCTAACTTAGTCCCCTTTGGCTTAAAATTTGTTTTTAAGGTAGCAAGAGGAGGTAAATTTAATGTATGTGAAAGGAATCTATATATTTCTTGGCTTGAAAAATGAAGATTGAGTGCAAACAAATTGAAATTGACATTGCTGTATTTATTTCCATTTTTCTTATAATCCGTTTGCCACTTTAATATTTGGCACATACCTTTACTAATAATGTCCGAATTATTGCAAACTTTAAAAAAGTCTGTGGTGAACGGATTGGAAACTAGTTTTTTTGTTCTTGTGCCCCTCGAAGTATTTTGTTGTGTCCATTGCGCCTTGCTATTAGAAGGCTTGTCATCGTCTAAATCTATTTTACAACAATGAAGTGTTTTAACATCGTTGTCCGAGACATAAGTTTCAGTAACAGTATCTTCTTGAAGATACACAGTTTCCCAATGACTAGTGCTTGTACCTGCAGTGTTTCCTTGGTCCATACTTGGTCCTTGAAGTGAACGTAATTTAAGGGTTGGGAATGCATCAGCAGTTAAATATTTTATAGTTCCTTTTTTGGAAAACACAATGCAGTCCTCTTCAAAATGTTCCTCGCATATTCTGTGTTGCTGTCTGGTTTTGTTGTCGGTTAGTTTAGGAAGGAGGTCTTCCCGATCGACAGCTTTGAGCCATTCAAGTAATCTGAAATTAAACGCTAAATTAATATTTGTTTTTGTTAAATGAAAAAGGTACTTTTACTACGTTTACGCGGCTGATAGCAAGGTACCAGAGAAGTAAGGGTGAAAGGCGAAGATGAAATCAGATCACTCGGCTCAACAAGACTACTTTACCTAGATTCAATTAATGTATTCTAAGAGTTAAGCATGAAAGTCAATCTAATAGGGTATACTGCTAGCAATGTAGACTAGCCTCTCTAAACCTAACAATCCCCCTCCCCCTTCGCTGTCGGTATACGCACGCTATCGTATGTCGTAGCCCATCGTGCTGAAGTCACTGAGAATTAACTACGATGGTTTGAAAGAGGAACCACGTGAAGTTCGGCACGATGGGGCAAACAGTAACAATGTAACTGTTACACCTCATTACCAGTAGACCCTTTCCCCGTCGCGGGAAGGTTGTCATTCTACACTATGCTTACCTGCACGTGGTTTTTACGCTTATATGTTTCATTCCTTATCATTATTAATAATACTATAACCAATATAAATTAAATATAAGTTAAAAAAACTAGACTACAATAATGACATAGAAATATAACAATGTTGTCTTTTAGATAATATTTATTTCTCAAACATGCTTGGAAATGTGAGCATTATTTTGACAATCTTCTTAGAAATAAATGAAAATTGCCGTACTGGCCAGATACATGCGGGCAGCGGCCGGCAAAAGTTGTATGAAAATCCATATCTGTCGTGTTTTGCGGCCAGATAAATTACTATGTAAACTCATATCTGTCCTGTAATTTAAAAATGGAACGACCTCTTACTTTGAAACATGGCTACCAAGGAGGTAACTAATATAAGGTTTTATTTAAATTTCGAACTGGCCTCCAAATAGAAAGCTGCTTATTGCAAAAAAAAAACAAAGGAACATTATGACGCGTGAAAAATTATTATTGTTCGTTATTCGTCATTGAACCTAAAAAGTAAAATTGTGTTTTTGATTTCCGCGCATTGTTTGAGAAAAGTACTATACAAGCCTTGGCCGCAACTAGGCATTAATGGACTCACGTATGTGTGCCTCGGCTACGCTTCGGCCCACATTTGCACGTTCGTCCATCAATGCCTCAGTTGCTGGCCGCTGCAGTAATGTACTAATAAATAAATAGATAATTTAACCATTTATGTCTAGAAATGAGTGTTTTTACTTACCTAGTCTGTTCCCTTGGGTACGTAAAATACGATATATTTTTGTTCGTTCTATTATTGTTCATACATATAGTACAATAGTTGACCATATTTAATAACCTCACTTTTTTAAACAGCTGTTTAATATACACTTTTTAAAAAATTGTGCCCTAAAATCTGTCCACTCACGCAATACCGTACAATGTGCTATATAAACTCGCTCACCGTTTATTTAAAAAAATAACCATATTTCACAGTTTTGACATAATAACGAACGCAAAATAAATGTATTCGGTATGATAAACCAAACACACATTAGTTAAAAACGCGACCCTAAAAAATGTCCACTCGCCGGTAATCGTAGCGAAACAGCGCGAGTCACTTTTGTTAGACTGTAGTGAAGTTGTCCACTGGAGTTGCGCACACTGCCGTCTCTGGTGATTCGTAACGCACACATCGACGCAATAAATAATAATAACAATACCCACACTGAGCGCCGTCACTGGTATGCACGTGTGCAAAATTAGGTGGAAATAGTGACGTAACGAATATTCGCATGTATTCGCGTTCGCGTAATAGAATATTCGATACAAATATTCTTTGTATTTTATTTTTTTAATGTATAATAATGGAATGGTAACCCCGCCTTTTTTTTTAACGTCTGGAAAATGTTTTATGCAGACCCATACACCTTGTGGGAGGTGAATGGGTACTGTGGAAATCCCCCCGTAAGGTGGGGGTGTACCCACTAAAAACCAGACGATATACCTTCGAGGTGCCATATGTCGGAGACATGGGTTCACTTTCGCACTCACCACATCTCCGACGGCAGCGACCCGCCTCCAGATGGTAAGAACAAGTCTCCTCTCTCAAGATAGGATGGATGGCGTGCTCACCCTACCACTCGGAGGATGCGCCGGTATATTAGCACATTCCCCAGGATGGTAACCCCGCCTCCGCTAACGGTATACGCTGGTGGGGCACCAGTGAGGGATGATAGGTGAACGGAAATTCAGGTGGATATGGTGGTGGGAAGGTGAATATCAATGGGAATTAACCGCGATGGATTTCAGGGGGAACAGCATGGAGGTCAACCTGACACGGTGTATTGCTAGCAGTGAGGCTGTTAAAGCTTTTCCCCATGTACTATTTGTATGTACGTATTGTACTCTCGCATCATCGTAATGGTATTTATCGTTGAGAACATAAAAATATTGATTACTGAATCTTAATAAACGTTCTGTGTCATTGAAGTAATATTATTCAATTATTAGATAAGTTTTTCATACAACTTAGAATGGCAAACAAGCTGACGGCCCACCTGATGGAAAGTGGTAACCGTCGCCTATACACATGAATATATGCGCAGTACCATGGACATAACAGAGTATACTGTTTCGCCCATGATACCCCCATGCGTTGCCATTCCTGAGGACTCAGGTGTTATTCCTCTGTACCCAGTAAATTCACGCCATATCCCACCCTTCAAACCGAAACTGCTTTACGGTTGAAACACGAATAGGACAGAGGTATCCAAGCAAACGACTTTTGTACAAAGTCTCCCTCTGGTGAGTGACGATTGAAATAGACATGATTGCGACTGAAGGACTTGTATCCATAGTCATGAATAAATTAAAAAAAAAAATTACCTTCTTCAGGTACATATTCGTATATTATTCTAAACTGATTTTTCAAATAAAGTTTTATCTACTTTCCCTAAATACGGAAAGAGAGGAACTAATAGGTATCAATTATTCACAGTGATGTTCAAAAATTTCTAATTTGTGTTTTTTTTTTCTTTTTTACAACGCAGGGGGCAGACGAGCATGCGGCTCACCTGATGGTAAGTGACTACCGCCTCCCATGATCACCCACAACACCAGCGGCATTGCAAGTGTGCTGCCGGCCTTTTAAAAAGGAATATACTCTCTTCTTGAAGGTTATGTTGTCGTATCGGTTCGGAAATACTGCTGCTGGAAGTTGATTCCAAAGAATGGTTGTGCGTGGAAGAAAGTGCATTGAAAAACGCACGGGGGAGGACCGCCACTCGTCCAGATGATTGGGATGAAACTTTAGTTTGTGGCGGGTTGTACGGTGGTGAAAATGAGTTCAGCTAAAATGACTTTAATCGTATCTACATAATAGTTGCCTGACCATTGATCTGTATCCATACTAACAGCGACCCCCGTCACCTAGATAACACGCATTGGATTGAAAACACTTATTTTAGATTAATAATAATTAGGCATTATTTCACAAGCGGTACTTCAGGTTTACGAAGAAAAAATGCAGTTTTACTAAAATTATTTTATTATATATATTTTTTTATTAATTTATTATTTTATAGTTTTACTAAAATATGCGTGTTATTAAAAACACTTGAACAAGGCCTGTTACACAATAAACGATTACTTGAATGACAAAAATGCATGGTGTTAGTCGATCATGCACTCCTGCCTCCCCCATAGACTGTAATAAGGAACGGTTTTGATTCACATGCATGCACTGACTCCCTGCAATGCACCTGAAGTCGTCACTCCACCTAGTGGGGGGTTGTCCTACACTGCGTTTGCCTGTACGGGGTCACCACTTCAGCTAGCTTATATATAGTATAGTAAGTTAGTATTTTATATATGTAAATATATATGTGTAGATAAATACTTATTAATTTTTACCATTAGTTTCGTGGCCCTCTCAAGCCGAGACACCTCTTGTCCTACTTGCAATAAGATTGCAACTGTACCTACCCACATACATATACCTGTAGATAGCACATACACTTACTTATCTATAGATAAGTATGTTAGAATGTAGTTTATAAACCCGTATTTGTTACCTAGAAATTGTAGATACGCGGTTTGGTACTTTGGTTGGGAATGCTAGCGTCTGTTGGACCCGTCAGATGGGTACCTAGGCACCTATTAGCTCCTATAAACTAGTACTTGGAAACGCGTTATTCCCCTAGAGATATTTCGCCCACACTACAACACTAGACTTTCGTATTTTGTTGTAACGTGGTCTCAGCGCCTTGAGCAGCGGGCGCGCGGTCTTGCAACGTCGCACTCTCGACCGACGACCTCGCGTTATCGCCCGCCAGCGCGCGCGATACGCAAAAGGGTCACCAGTCGCCGCGGCGCTCGCCGACGCCTAATGTCTTCAGTCAGCATCATCAATATAAACAATAGCAGTTTCCACATTGAACACCATAAGCACACCGTGGAAATAACTATTGCTGCGACGTGGCGACGCCGCGCTCCGTCTCGTTCTCGCGCGTCCGCCGTCTCCTAGCTCCGCCCCTCTCCGACCGCAGCGCCGCCGAGCGGCCGCGACGGGAATGTACACGTCGCTCGAAATCTACACGTTGCCACTCCGTACCAATAATTTCGCTGGACGTAAATTTTAACCTAAACAGTTCAATGTACTTTTCGGAAAATCAAAACGCGTCTGTTTCCACAAAACGTCTTATGTTGTACCGGTTATTGTAAAATAGTGTTGTAAAACGTTATATTTTCGTATTACTGTGATATCTAGTGATAGTTGCGTGTCGTGCGTGTGAGAAATTGTGAACACAGTCCTGTTGGAGGATTTTAACACTGTTTCTAGCTAAAAAGTAAGTAGTCTCTCTGTAATTTTGTATCCAGAAGGTCAGGTTGCCAATCGGCTATGTGTTAGTGATGTTTGTGTTTATATTCCATGATCGTCACTTTCCCCGTGCATTCCTGTTCGACACACGTTCTCAGTTTATCTAACTGCGCAAATAACTACAGTTACTGTACAGTTGTGACATTAATGGAAAAACAGTGTTACATAGTTACATAGCACGTGCCTAGGAGCCCTGGATTATATAAGGAATGATAGCTTATCACGGCGATGATGGTTCGTCGTTATTTTGGTCTCGCTGTGGCCTTTGGTCGCGACAGTTAAAATAGACAGCTCTGTTCCGTGGTGGCAGTGCATACCACCCGCTGATGCATCTCTGGTGAAAGCTAGCGAATGGAACCGTTACGCAATATTTTCAGCCAGCACTCGCCGTTCGATTTTCAATTTTTTTTAAAAATAATATAACATTTGACGGAAACGGCAAAAACAGTGAGTTAATTAATTTCCCATTTCATATATATATAGACATAAAATAATTTATATAAATAATAATTGGTTAATGAAGTCTTAATTACCGTAACAATAAATATACATATCGTCATAGTCGTAGAATACTGACGGATCTGACAAATATTACATATAAAGATCCGTCAGTATTCTACGACTATGACGATATTTGGTGCTAGACGGACTTCTATCATTCAAACTAGTTACTGAAATCTGTAGATATTAAAAATAATTAAAAACCAGTTTATGAATATGCCAAAATCAAACATAACTAAATTATTAAATATCCAAGTTGCTAGAAGGTTGGTAGCTTTACATTTGTACGTCTTATTTAACCTAGTGTCTTATTAAATAACTTTTTTATTTCATTACCTTTCTATAAAATAAAATTTATAACGTCTGATATACCTAATTAAAAAAAAATTGTCAGCTTGTAGTAGGTAGGTAAATAGTAGTTTTTTTTAGGAAGATAGATAGGTAAATATCACCTACAATAAAGTGTTTTTCTATTCTGAATAAAAAAAAATGTAAGCATACTTTTTTATTGATATATCAGTACATAAAATAAATATTTGCTTATTTAAAAAAGGCTCTTGTATTAATTGTATATTACGCGGTACTTTTTGTTTATTTCCAAATAGCGAAATTCAACAAATTCCATGACGATTGATCAAGAGTACAATTTTCAAATTTAATTATTTGGTTGCATAGATTTTATACAAACGTTTTTTTTTTTATTCGAAGTGATTGGTTCTACTTCCATGTAAGAGTAACTTCATTAAGTGAAAGAGACAAAGGAAATAAATGATACTGCCAAATATAATGCGACATTTCCATATTCAATATCAAATGAAGATTGCAAGGTCTTCATAGCTACGTATGTATTGGTTTAATTTATTATGTACCAACATTAGCAAGTAGGTAGGTGGGGAGTTGACGGTGCCTTGGCTGGCGTGGGTGGGCACAATAACATGCTATTATTATATGATAATACATGTGGATTAGCTTTAATTGAACTGCCGAACTCACAGCTTTGCAAATCAACCAATTAGGTACTTTTGATGGATTAAAATAGAATGGAAACAACACCTGAGTCATTACTTTACGTTGGTGAAGTACTCTAGTTTTTTTTTTTTTTTTTATGGGTGATAATGGTATGATATGCCTGCGCTAACGGGATACGCTGGCGGAGTACCAGTGAAGGGTGATAGATGAGAATGAAAACAGGCCAGTTAGCCCATCATGATGAATTCATCGGGAATTAACCATGATAGTTTCCACGGGGAACCCTTCACTGGTGCTCCGCCAGCGTATCCCGTTAGCGCGGGCGGGGTTACCATACCATTTTCACCCATCAAAAAAAAAATATATATATATATATATATATATATATATATATGTAGGTATGTTTGTACGAGCTTGATTATAATATTATGGCAAAGCGCGTTGGAAAGTAGCCAGCTAGATTCGCGTAGGCGTATGGAAACACCAACAAACAGGAAAGTAACGGGGGGATTTTCTTATTTATAGACAAACCTGGCTAGGCCCTGTCGCGGAGTTCGCTGAAATTGGCATTTTTTCACATAAACAACAGTGTAAGGTAATAGCAATGATCTATCTATGCACATAGATGGAGCTAGTGTTCAAAACCGTTCCATAATTTTCATCTCTATTTATTTAAACTTTAATGCATATTAAAACTATACGTACATATCGTCATAGTCGTAGAATACTGACGGATCTGACAAAGATTACATATAAAGATCCGTCAGTATTCTACGACTATGACGATATGGCGGACTTAACACCGGACGGTGTTCTCTACCAGTCAACCATTGGGCAAACCGAGAAATACGTAGGCGGTGCATTATTGAATTAAAGAAATAAAAAAAAAATCTATACTTATAATAAATCTGTAGAGAGGTCAATTCTGTACATGAAATATATTTCCAAAATAACTATCAGCGGGTGATTAGTGATCGATACTGATGCCAAAAATGCAATTAGTAAATTTTTTGTCTGTCTGTCTGTATATATTTTCGTTATAGAAACAAAACTACTCGACGGATTTTAACGAACTTTGGTACAATTATTCTTCATACTCCTGGACAGGTTATACTTTTCATCACGCTACGATCAATAGGAGCAGAGCAGTGAAGGGAAATGTTAAAAATGTCCATCCGTGCGACGCCGGGACGGGCCGCTAGTATATTAATAAGATTGGAATTAGAATGGCAAACAAGCTGACGGCTCACCTGATGGAAAATGGTAACCGTCGCCTATAGACATGAGTAGTACCATGGACACAACAGAGTATACAGTTTCGTCCATGATACCCCCCATGCGTTGCCATTCCTGAGGACTCAGATGTTTTTCCTCTGTACCCTGTAAATTTACTGCCATATCCCACCCTTCAAACCGAAACTCAGCCATGCAAACACAACTGCTTCACGGTTGAAACACGAATGCGACAGAGGTATCCAAGCACTCGACTTTTGTACAAAGTCTCCCTCTGGTAGATTATATATAATTATTCCGACCACTTACGATTTTATTATATCTATTGATATTGATAATATAAATAATAGTACATAAACATAAATATATAAATATAAATGTACTAAATAGATCAAGTAAATAACGCGTAGTAAACATCGAGGCAAATTGGAGAGAGATAGGTAATGAGGTTTATCTATACTTATGTATTTTACTATCTAGGTATTATTTACATTGTTTAGATAAATTTGTTTAAATTGTATTTCAGTGTATATATATATATATATATATATATATATATATATATATATATATATATATATATATATATATATATATATATATATATATATATATATATTACCCATTTAGGCAGTTTGACTTTTGGTCATGTTTTAAGAGGGACGCTGTGTGAGGATCCCTCCACCATTGACCTCTGAGATTTATTATAAATATAAATAAAGAATAAATAAAATAATAAATAAAGTGTGAGAAAGAAGTGTGGGGTGAGAGAAGATGTAGTGTAAAAATTTTAAAAGACGTACATATATTGGATATTTGGAAAAAGTTTATGAGAGAAGAATTTCTGAAGAGATATCAGCCGTTAAATTTCCGCTTCTGAACATAGGTCTCAGGTTCGCAGACAGACATCCTTTTTTTTTTTACAACGCAGGGGGCAAACGAGCATGCGGCTTATCCTCTCAAATAATAGTCATTAAAAAATATTAAGTAATAAATATGCCTTTGTCTAGCCCGTTTTGGATTATAGTCGTGAGCATTTTATTGCAGTCATTAAATGACTAGCCGCGACCCGTGGCTTTGAATAAATAGTTTTATATGTTAATCCGTAATACAGACCATCCGTCTTATCGTAATAATTAAAATATGCTCAATACATATTTAGAACATTAGAAGACCATAACAAAAGCGTCTCTAACATCTGTTCATCTATAAACAGAAGAATTTATTTTAAAAATAATAACTTTTTACTATAATAAAACGTCCCATTCGTGTTTCAAATAGTTGTGTTCGCATGGCTGTGTTTCGATTTGAAGGGTGGGATATGGCGTGAAATTACTGGGTAGGAATAACACCTGAGTCCTCAGGAATGGCACGCATGGGGAGTATCATGGGCGAAACAGTATACTCTGTTATGTTTATGGCCTATGTCGTTATGACAGTTACCACTTTCCATCAGGTGTGCCGTTTAAATGTTTAATTATTTAGACAGTGTTTTGTTAAACTCTAGATGGACAATTGTTGTAATTGTATACCTTTTGGACGTCTAAAACGCTTGGCATGACAACCGCAGTTTACTTTTGGCCATGGACCTGTTGAGGTCCACCAGGAGCTCCTTTTTGCCTCTTAAACAGTGTTTTAAATTATCTTTGTGGACCTATACTATAAAAATGCAATAAAACTTCTAAATATTTTTTTTATGACTCGTTTGTGATTTTTATTGTTATTTCTGAAGTACCATTATCTAAGACGAGCTTTTTCAATTAGGCCTGTTCCTTTGCCTCTTAAACTAACAAAAATGCAATGGACCGTATTTTTATTATATGTCTATGGCTGAATCGTTTTATATGTTAATCTACACTAATATTATAAATAGGAAAGATTTGTATTTTTTGTGTGTATGTATGTTTGTAATGAATAAACTCAAAAACTACTTTGCCGATTTTAAAAATTCTTTCACCATTAGAAAACTATATTCACTCTGAGTGACATAGGCTGTATTTATTGCTAGAAAAGATTAGGGATCCTTACTAAAACTCTAGTAACGTAACTCAAGGTGTAAAAAATGCTATAAAATATCTTTCGTCACGCGTGCTGCGGAAACTATTGGTGATAGAACAAAAGTATGTTCTACAATATTGAAGAAAATATCGATAACTACAAAAAACTCCGCGATACTATATGTCCAACTATTATCGTTATGTCGCAATAGCTACTTTTTAAAATATTGTAAAAATGTCCACCCGTGCGAAGCCGGGACGGGCCGCTAGTAACATATACAGTGTCTCGGATTACTAGTTACAGTTCCATGATACAATGTCTACGAATCGTCACGTTGGCAGTGTCAGCAGTTCCTTTGCCTTTCTTTGCTTCTTGGAATGGAGACTTTTGCTGCAGTCCGTTTCAATAGGGCTTATTTATTTATTTATTCTTTATTGTACACAAAAAATTACAACATATAATATATATAAAATAAAGATGTACAACAGGCGAGCTTAACTCTGTAAGAGTTCTCTTCCAGCAAACCCTGAGTGGAAAGGAGCATTAAACCAGCGGGCAGTATGCGTACAATAATAGGAGGAAACATTATAGATGTTTCTATTAAAAAATTATAAATATGTTGACGTACATATATAAGTAACTCATACAATTTAAAACAAAATAAATACATATCTGTACACAATAATACATATACATATATACATAGACATAAAATATAATTATATATAAACAAATGAATACCACGTATCTACCATAATATAAATGCATAATTAATTGTGAAATTTTGCGTTGTTGACACATATTTTACCATATATGTATGCTTTTTTTTTATTGAACGATAATGGAATGGTAACCCCACCTGCGCTATCGGTATCCGCTTCCACCAGTGAAAGATGATAGGTGAGAATCAAAAGGCAAGGCAGGTCAGTTAGCCCATCATGATGAATATGCCTGGAATTCAACGCCATGGCTTTCAGGGAGGACCACGTGCCATGTTCAGCTGCTGAGCGTGGTAGAATTGGCGCTTTACGTTTTCCTTCATCATACGTACGGCCAAGGAGTGGAATTCTATTCCTGTATATGTTTTTTCATCCAAATATATTCTGCACCAATTTAAAGCAAATGAGAATAGTCGATTCGTGGGCTCTCGAGCCCCATCTTAGACCACATCATCTCTTACCATCAGATGAGATCGTGACCAACCGCGGGACCCAACAATAATTAAAAGAAATATCGGTAACGCAGGCGAGGTTACCATTCTTTTATCATCCATTAAAAAGCGGAATGGTAACCCCGCCTGCGCTACCGGTTTACAGTGACGGATGATAGGTGGAGTTGAAACCAGATCAGTTGGCTCGTCGACGCGTTAAAGAGGGTACCGCGTGGAGGTCGACCTGATAGGATATATTCCTGGCAGTGTATTATAATACTAGCATTACTACCACTCTTCATTACTACATAACTGGGAGATTATGTAGGGTTTCTAGACATTGTCTGTATATGTAATGGGAGATATTTAAAAAAAATATATCTACGGTCATAAAACACTAAAAGATACCAAAATTTTGTCTGTGTGTCTGTCTATATGTTTATTTCGGCATCATGCATGAACTATTGCACCAAATTGAATGTTTTCGCTCTTGTGT
Organism: Galleria mellonella; assembly: GCF_026898425.1. Classification (NCBI taxonomy): domain Eukaryota; kingdom Metazoa; phylum Arthropoda; class Insecta; order Lepidoptera; family Pyralidae; genus Galleria; species Galleria mellonella. Next base: position 971,449 of record NW_026442155.1, read on the forward strand.
TCAGGTTCAATTTAAAAATGGTTCTATATTAAGGAAACCCAAGGAATTTTTAAGTAATTGGTTTTCCGAGTAAATACACGTTTTTTTTACAATACGGAACAAACAAGCGCGCGGCTCACCTGATGGTAAGTGACTACCGCCGCCCATGATCACCCACAACACCAGCGGCATTGCAGGTGTGCTGCCGACCTTTTAAAAAGGAATATGCTCTTTTCTTGAAGGTTATGATGTCGTATCGGTTGGGAAACGTACATGTACGAAGTAGTTGGGGAAAGGTGGAAATTCTAATAATATAGATACTTCTAGAAAAGATTAATAAGTCGTGTGTCATTGTCCGCAGGTTGGTGCAGTGTGGGCTTGGCCGTGTGCAGTGTCCGTGCTAGTGTATGTGTGTGTGTGAGTGCCCGATGGCGCGGAGCTAGCGGCGTGTCCCGGCATGCGCGCCGCCTAGCCATGCCCGCTGTGCACCATCCCACATGGCGCAATACACACAAAGGACTCAGCCGATGCACAGGTAAACTCACAAGTTAACGATTATCAGGTATAAACTCACAAAGGGTTAGACATGGATATTATAGCTATATTTAATTCGTTATCGTGTAGTGATTTTTGTTCACTGTGATATCACTAGTGACAAATCACAGACAGTGATTTTCCTTCGCTATGATTTAAAATGAAATGAGTTTATTTGCATTAAACAGGTTTAAAATTATGACAAAAGCCACGTAGTACTTACTATTTTGGCATGTGTTTAATTGCCTAAAACGTAGGCGTACAAAGCAAAACATTTTATTAAAAAAAAATTAATAATATATAATTCAGTACTTAGTGTTAATTATGATTTAAAAAAAAAAGAGACTAAAAGTGTGCTAAAAGACTTTAAAATCCACTTAAGTATTTCGTTTTTAAAACAGTATGATAGTCTTTAATGTCTCCCTCCGTACGGGTCAGATAGCCAATTGCCGTGATTTCACTTCTATCTATCTATCCATTTTGCCTTGTCGATTTCACTTAGTGAAATGAACTCCTTCCTTGATCGCCTGATGTAAATATTACTTCTATTATAATGTTCTAACGGAACACATTTTTCCCCTTCTGTCCTCAATACATACTCACGAATAAAACTTTAGAATTTTGAAACATTTTGAAACATTTTTTAGTGATTTTAAAAATCTATAAAATGTATCACTCCATCTTATAGATTTTTAAAAAATTTTAAATAAAATGATTTTAGCTAATGATATTTCTTTTATTATATGTGATCATATATAACAAGTGAAATATCATATAGCTACGCAAAATCATTTGTCGATCCATCTACGTCGTTTTATATTCCAAACATTAAAGGATTTGCTTTGCATAAACCCGCCGTTGGGGAGGAAAGGAATTGATGGTATGGTCAAACAGCCCCATTCCTATCAATATACTCTATCTGGTGTTATTATATTTTTTTTTTATTTATTTATTCATTAGTACAAATATGTGTACATGGCGGACTTAATGCTAAAAGCATTCTCTCCCAGTCAACCATAGGGAAGTGTCAGAATACTCGAATGCGGTACTACTAATTATTGATATACATACATACTAAAATTACATATATAAACGAATAAATATATATAAATAACAAATATACTTACACATATATGATATATACTATATTATACACGAATTTGGGAATAATATAAAGCACTTTTTGCTCGGATAAAAATAAAAATAAAAAATATCTCTCGTCTCTCGCTGGTGCCCCGCCAGCGTATACCAATGACACAAGCAGATTTGCTTTTCCATTTTCACCCATTGAAACAAAATTAAGTATAAACACTTGGCTCACGAGAACGTGACTGCTTATTAACACTTCTTTAAACTAATATATTAAAATGAATAAGATATTTATTATCACAATTGTTATTTATTTAACTCTTTATTGCACCAAAAACATAAAAATATACAATGACAATTAGAAAATTCAAGTGAAATACAGTAGCATGGAGTACAGATCAAAATATACATATAAAGGTACAAAAGGCGGTCTTATCGCTAGGGCAATCTCTTACAGGCAACCTTTGATTAAAAGTGATAATGAATAACATGTTTTTTAAACTGATAACAGACCATTGGGGTATTTAAGATTATTTCCCAGGGGCATATTGACTCCTTGAAAAAGGCCTATATGTAGACATGCCTCTTAGGTATACTCTACTCTGTTATGTCCATGGTACTGCTCATGTCTATAAGCGACGGTTACCACTTTCCATCAGGTGGGCCGTCAGCTTGTTTGCCATTCTAAATTGTATAAAAAATGCATGTTCTTGCGAAGCTTTGTTCGTAATCTGGGGTGGGCACCGGACGTTTCTAAGACGGGCCAGCCCGTACGGTCTTCCCGTCTATGTACGCCTATATAACAGTTATCGACATATTCGACGCGCATAGGATTAACATCCGGTGTTCTCTGATGTTCTGTCACGTTTTAGATGTAAAATTTTTTTGGTAAACCCTAATTTTATGCAAAATATTGACCGATTAAATCTTAGCTTGTTTGTTATAATCGATAATATATACTTTTACCATAATTCACATATTGTGTTACTCGGAGAGACAATTTGTACATATAAAAAAAAGTCGATTGCTTGGCCGTATAATCCTACCAAATTCAGATCTGTCCCGAATATATTCGTGTTTCTACAAATAATTGACATGTGAAGCAGTTGTGTTTGCAAAAAAAAACACATACATTTTCTATACACTAGCCTGCTATGAATATAAATATAAATTATATTTGCATAAGAAGAAAGGAGGCAACCATATGATTTACAGTTTTTATGTTATCATTCCTTCTATGTAATTCCTTTTTCTTAAGTTTAGAGTATAGGTTTTTTTTTGATGGGTGAAAATGGTATGGTAACCCCGCCTGCGCTAACGGGATACGCTGGCGGAGCACCAGTGAAGGGCGATAGATGAGAATGCAAACAGGCCAGTTAGCCCATCATGATGAATTCATCAGGAATTAACCGTGATAGTTTCCAGGGAGAACCGCGAGGAGGTCGACCTGGTTGGGTATATTGCTAGCAATAGGATTCTCAGTCTCCATTACTAACAATCCCTTTCCCCCCTAGTGGTAGTAGTTAGTAGTACTAATTGACAGATGTCATGAATGAGCAAACAGTGAAAACTCAATAAATTTATGTATTGGAAGATTTGAAAACACATGTCTGTTGTACCGCCATAAATTGTGTGCTGCATACATATACGTGCATATAAACCATACATCTGCATTTATATGTGTACACGGCGAAACAATGGCCCCAAGTAACGGACGGCGGCTCGACACAGGTTTGCCAATTTGTCTAAACCGGTTACGATTAATGGTCAATTAATTAATGCTTGGAAAGGACTAGCTTTCTCTTTACCAAAATATATCCGTACACAATTTTTATAGGTAGTAATTGCAGACAATGGTTTTTTTTTTTAATTTTATTAATGACTTTAATGGCATTATGAATTATATGGGAACAATACGAAAGTAAAGTCTGTTCTTTTATTTATTGTTCACTGAGAAAAGAAAATAAAAAAAATATATATTAATCAAATAATAATTATTAAATTTCATGTCTAATTTCACGTAAAAAGAAAGAGTGATCTCAATCTCGTCAAAGTGAGAAATGAGCAAGAATTAAAAAAAAACATAATACCTGACAACCTATACTCTAGGGGGGAAACGGATTGCTAGTATTGGGGACTTAGAATGTCATTCTAGCAATATACCCAACCAGGTTGACTTCCACGCGGTTCCCCCTGGAAACTATCATGGTTAATTCCTGATGAATTCATCATGATGAGCTAACTGGCCTGTTTTCATTATCATCTATCACCCTTCACTGGTGCTCCGCCAGCGTATCCCGTTAGCGCAGGCGGGGTTACCATTCCATTATAACCCATTAAAAAAAAACTACTACCACTGTGTACTACTGGGTTCTAACAGCCCCATTGCTAGCAGTATACCTTATCAGGTCGACCTCCACGTGGTTCCCCTTGGAATCCATCGTGGTTAATTCTAGTTGAATTTGTCACGGTGGCCTAACTGACCTGCCTACATCTTCACCTGTCATCTATCACTGATGCCCCGATAGTGTATATCGTTAGCGCAGGCGGGGATACCATACCAATATCATCCATTAAAAAACCCACAATTTATTGCGTAACAACAGACATGTTTTTTTTAATGGATGGTAATGGAATGGTAACCCCACCCGCGCTCCGTATACACCGGCGGGGCACCAGTGAGGGATGATAGGTGAGGATGAAGCAGGTCAGTTAGCTCATCGTGACGATTTCAACAAGAATTGTTAACGACGGTTTCCAGGGGGAAGCACGTGGAGGTCGACCTAATAGGGCATATTGCTAGCAATGGGGCTATCAAACTCCATTGCTAACAATCCCCCAACTCCCCCCCCCCCTCATCAACATTATATTAATCCTTATCATAATAACAGAAATTGACGTGGGCGAAGTCGCGAGCAACAGCTAGTTATATACATAGATTTTATGTACGATCACCTTGTTTGTAAGTATATAATGCTAGCATGTAGTATGTATAATGTAATAAACATGTAAAGGTACAGTTTAATTAAATTAAACGGAAAATTACTGATTACTATAATTACTATTATAAATGTGACCAGTTGTGTATAGAAATATTTTCCCTAAGGAAACAATTTATGACATGTTTTTTAATTATCTAGGTTAGTGTTTTACGACCTGTGGGTCGCTTACCATCAGGTGGGCCGTCAGCTTGTTTGCCATTCTAAGTTGCATAAAAAAAAATTCTGCTGCAGTTCAGACATTCACAGCAGTGATTAAGTAATACAATTCCATGGTAAATAATTGTAAAGAGGTATATATGTGTGAGTGGGTAGGGTAGTGTGAGTTATAGTGTGATGTAAATAAATGTAAATGTGTAGTGTATATATATATATATACGTATATATACATATATGCACATAAGGTAGTTATGATATTATCTTATCCATTATTACAGCCCTGAATTTATATCTAGGATTTATTGTTCGTAAATAACACTCTTACTTTACTAAGGTTCCGTATAATTATATATCTAGTATAGAATATGATCATACACAAAAGAAGACTATGCCGAATCAGTTTCCTTTGCCTCGCCAAATATAAAAAGAAATTAATTTAAGTGGGTCGCTATACTGTTATAAAACAAGCAATATTAGACTCTCATACATATACAATAAGGTCAAAGGCCGTCGAGTTGGTACAAAATAGTATTGTTCAAGTTAACAAACAAAAGTCGTTGGCCGATTGACGTGTAGCAATATGCATAATTTACACGCGGGTGACACATCAGGAAGGTTTAGTGCAGCAAATGAACTATAAAACTTTTAATTATAGTTTAATAACGCGTGACGTCACGCTACGTGCCTGGCATGTTAGTGTAGCGTTAGTGATGTGCCTATTGTGTTTAGTACATAACGACAATTAGATTGAACGCATAGTGATGTTCCTTATGTTTTTAAAAATGCAAGCTCTAAGTCTAAATGAAAATGTCATGGTTTTTGAGCGTTCTTTTTTAATACCACTGAGGTGGCAAACAAGCATTCGGCCCATTTGATGGTAAGCTATTACCGTAGCCTATGAACGCCTGCTATATCAAAGGCATACCGCGTTTTGTCGATCCTAAAAAAACTTTTTTACCTCTATTTTGAAAAAAAACCCGTACTGTTAGAAATATGTTGTGTATCTCTTAGGAAAACTATGACACTCATTCCATAATTTGAGCGTTCATGAGGGGAAGCATATCTGAAACCGCGTACCCGACCGTCTAGGCCGGTGTTCCCCACGTGGGGTCCACGACCCCCACAGCGGGTCAATTTGATAATTAAGGTGGGACAATTAAAAAATGGACTCGAAGCTATTTTAACCCTTTTGCTGGCCACTTAAATGCAATGCTAAGAGTAGATATCGGTGCCAAATTTAACAAAAAAGTAAATTAAAAAAAATCTATAAATATTTATTAGGTATAATTTCGTTTGACGTTACCAAAATATCAACTGGGCGTTTAGAGTCATCAAGTAAATTTTGTCGGGAAAAATTATGTATGGAGGCATACAAATTTTAAAAATGTTTAAGTCTCTACGGTACCCATACCGTATCGGAAAGTAATAACATACTTTACTCCTAAGTGAGGTATGTTAGTACTTTCCGATTAGAAACTAGAAACATACTACTATATAACGATATCACGTAAGGACTACTATCAGTCCCGATAGCACTCGACACTAGCTATGAAACAATCCTAGATTACTAAAACACTCACATTCAATCATTCGGTAATTTGCCATCTCTCTACAAGAAATTTTAACCTTTTTTTTTGTACAACTTAGAATGCAAACAAGCTGACGGCTCACCTGATGGAAAGTGGTAACCGTCGCCTATAGACATGAGCAGTCCCATGGACATAACAGAGAATACTATTACGCCCATGATACCTCCCATGCGTTGCCATTTCTGAGGACTCAGATTTTATTCCTCTGTATCCAGTAAATTCACGCTATATCCCACCCTTCAAACTGAAACACAGCCATGCAAACACAACTGTTTCACGGTTGAAACACGAATAGGACAGAGATATCCAAGCAATCGACTTTAAACTCACCTCTTTACCTTTCACCTCACCTTTAAACTAACATCAATATAAATGCATTTTTCCTATTTAGAATTACTCAAAATTATTTCATATTATTTCAACAATATTATTAAAAAACATTAATTACAAATACATATTAATAGTACAAAATGGTTGTCAAATAAATCCCTCAGTTGGAACAACACTAGCGTTTTGCTCGATGCAGACCATAGACAAACCGGAATGGCTAAAACGCCATTTTCTCTATCTGGATGTATTTTGCGGCAATTAGGCATTAAAACTCACATTACTGTACCGAAAAGGGAAGATTTATGGTATAATTAAGCAATGAGAGAATAAACGGGGGTTAATATTATAAAAACTGGATTTATTTCGTTTATTAAGCCATAAAGAAGTTGTGTAGAGTCCGCTCGCACCGCAGATGCGCTTGAGCTCACTCGTACTATCTGAAATAAAAAAAGTGGCAACATTATGTTTTTTTTTTTTTTAGAAAATGTACTATACCATGGCGACTTTCATACATAAAAAAATCCTGGCTCTACCTGGAAAATAAGAAAGAAAAATTAGACAATATGGTTGTTACCATAGTTATTATTTTTATACTCAAAAGTAAGGGTTGGTAACATATAGCAATATTTACTGATTAAATAACGAATGTGTTAAAAGTCTGTTATACCAGAGGAAGACTTTGTACAAAATTCGATTGCTTCGGTACCTCTGTCCCATTCGTGTTTCTACCGTGAAGCAGTTGTGTTTGCATGGCTGTGTTTCGGTTTGAAGGGTGGGATATGGCATGAACTTACTGGGTACACAGGAATAACACTTGACTCCACAGGAATGGCAACGCATGGGGGCTATCATGGGCGAAACAGTATACTCTGTTATGTCCATGGTACTGCTGATGTCTATAGGCGACAGTTACCACTTTCCATCAGGTGGGCCGTCAGCTTGTTTGCCATTCTAAGTTGTATAAAAAAAATCCAAAAATTAATATTAGATATCAAACTTTTAACAAATTCGAAAATAGATATTTGATCGATGTGGGTAATGTCGAAATGGGTGATGACCTTTGTTCCGCCATCAGTGTTCAGAGGAACCCAATATATAGGTATCGGATCGGTATGCATATTACCCATGCCTATTGAATAGGCATTTAAAGAAAATCTCATAAATATATTGTAGGCATTTACGAAATAAAATTTATCGCCACGAGTTTGCATGTATGTGGGCTATTAAGTAAAAAAATCGTATTTCAAGCCTTTGTTACTTTCTCCGGATTATTTCGGATTCCGGATCTAAGTTGGGGTATTTATTACTTTTATATATAACTAACCGACCCAACAAACGTTGTTTTGGCCATTACAGTCCATTGCTAGCAATATAGCCTATTTTTTTAATGGATGATAATGGAATTGTAATCCCCCCCCCCCCCCCCCGCACTAACGGTATACGCTGGCGGGGCACCATTGAGGGATGATAGGTGAGAATGAAAAGGTACGTCAGTTAGCCGATCGCGAAGAATAAACTTGGAATTCAGATCGATGGTTTCCAGGGGGACCACGTGGATGTCGACCTGACAGGGTATATTGCTAGCAATGGGACTGGTACGCATTACTAACAATCCCTACTACCCCAATATACCTTATTAGATAATGGAGTAGTAACCCTGAGTTAACGGTATGCACTGTCGAGGCACCAGTGAGAGATTATACTTGAGGATGGAAGACTGCGTTTCGGTTTGAATGGTGGTGAATTTACAGGGTACATAGGAATAACATCTGAGTCCTCAGGAATGGCAACGCATGGAAGGTATCATGGGCGAAACAGTATACTCTGTTATGTCCATGCTACTTTACATATCTATAGGCGACGGTTACCACTTTCCATCAGGTGGACCATCAGTTTGCCATTCTAAGTTCCAAAAAAAAAGTAAGTCAGTTAGCTCATCGTGACAAATTCAACAATAAATTAATCACAACGTTTTCCATGGGGGACCGCGAGGGAGTCAACATGATTAGGTTTATTGCTAGCAATTGGGTTCCCACATCCCTAGTATTGCAGGCGTCTATAGGCTACATTGACCGTTTATCATCAGACGGGCTAACTGCATGTTTGTCACATGGGTGATATGAAAAAAAAAAGCTGATAATGAAAAACTGATATGAATAATGCTACACGTGTGTAATTGTAAAATATGACTAATCAGTATTCTGTGCTCATTATTATTTCAAAGCTTTGCATTTCATATACGTAATATGATATAGGATTTGTACCTATTTTATTTAGCTACTCAAGCACTGCAACTTGATATTTTGTCATTACTTCTTGGAATGACAAGCTCACTTTGCACTTCAGTGTCATATTTTAAAGGAAACACTAACATTCCTTTTTTTTTATGCAACTTAGAATGGCGAACAAGCTGATGGCTCGCCTGATGGAAAGTGGTAACCGTCGCCTATACACGTGAGCAGTACCATGGACATAACAGAGTATACTGTTTCGCCCATGATACCCCCCATGCGTTGCCATTTCTGAGGACTCGGGTGTTATTCCTCTGTACCCAGTAAATTCACGCTATATCCCACCCTTCAAACCGAAACACAGCCATGCAAACACAACTGTTCTACGGTTGAAACACGAATGGGACAGAGGTACCCAAGCAATAGACTTTTGTACAAAGTCTTCCTCTGGTAAGATTCTAGATTGTGATAGCACATATACAAGTTCTTAAGTTTTTTTAATAGATGAAAATGGAATGGTAACCCCGCCCGCGCTATCGGTATGAATGAAGGCAGGATGAGTGCAGGTCAGTTGGCCCACCATGATGAATTCGGAAATTTCCGGGGGGAACCGCGTGGTGGTCGACCTCAGAGGGTCAATTGCTAGCAACGGGGCTATTAGACCTCATTACTAACAAACCCTTTCCCCCCTGATCTCTAGGATTGCAACTATAGAAATCGTATCCAGATTGGTGTAGTAGTTTTTGCATGATACCAAATCAAACATACAAACGGAGAAGACAAAATTTTTAAAATGTGTTATTTTGACACTAGCGAGTCTCCCCGGTTTCGCACAGGTGCACATTACATCACATTACATTAGAGACCTCTAAAATTATCAGTGTTCCTCTACTATATTACGCATGTATTATAAATATAAACCTTCCTCTTGAATCACTCTATCTATTTAAAAAAAACTTCAAAATCTGTTGCATAGTTTTAAAGATTTAAGCATACATAGGGACGGACAGACAGCGACAGCGACTTTGTTTTATACTATGTAGTGATGTATTCGTCTTTAAGACCGCCTCATATAAATTTTTCTTTAATATTATATATATATATTTAATATTATATATATATATATATATATATATATATATATTCTTTATTGCACTAAAACATACAGTAACAACAATAAGTTAATAACAATGTTAGCAAAGGCGAACTTATCTCTAAAAGAGATCTCTTCCAGTCAACCTAACACAGTGGCACAGTATTTGAAAGATACAATAGGTATGGTCTAGTTATAATTTTATCATATTAGTAATATATTTAATTTTGACCTTAACTTAGCTATATGTACCGGAGCAGACTAGATTAATCCGGTAATTTCGCATGCGTTACTAACTATTGGTTACGCAACCGGCCGCGTTTTCTACACAACCAGCGTCGAACAATATTCATGGCCGTGCCTATGTACGACTGTCAAGGTCCCTCATTTCGCGCCGTGACTCATAAATAACGAACACAGATGCCGAATAATGACATGATTTGCATATTTATTAATCCTATTCGATATTTAAAAATTTCTTTTTTTACTCGCTTACCGAAAATTCTAGGTGAATTTATCACGACGAACTAACTGATCTACATTGGGGGGAAAGGGATTATTAGTAATGGAAATTGAGAATCCCTTTGCTAGCAATATGCCTAACCAGGTTGATCTCTGGCTATATTCCAGGTGCACTCATCACGATGGCTTCCAAGGGGGACCACGTGGATGTCGACCTGACAGGGTGCATTGCTGGCAATGGAACTAGTAGTTCGCATTACTAACAATCCCTTCCCCTCTTAACATGAACGTAGTTAAATACTATGTAAAAACTTGCGAAATGTAACAGTTGGTTTTCGTAACATGATCACGTCCACTTGTCACTAGGTAGGGTCGTAATGACATGTCTGTACCATGGAATGTTTTAGGCACGGGTCATATTAGTACCGCTGTAATATCTATATATCGACTTCTTCTATATATTGAGGACGGAATAGAAAAAAAAAATATTGCTAACTATGTATATACGTATATAGCAGTAAACATTGCTTTGGATTTGACATAAATATCATTTTAATTTAATATTTTTTTTTTTGTTTTGTGTTGATCGACTCTGTATGTATTATATAAAAATTAAGCTATTTTTTGTAACACTAGCTGTTCCCCGCGACTTCGTCTGCGTTTCCGTCGATTTTCGTAAAAAAAGTAGCTTATGTCCTTTCCTCACGGTTCAGTGGTTTTGATGTAACAGACACATTTCCCTTCACTGCTCTGCTCCTATTGATCGTAGCGTGATGAAAAGTATACTATAACCTGGCCAGAAGAATGAAGAATAATTATACCAAGATTCGTTAAAATCCGTCGAGTAGTTTTTGTTTGTATAACGAACATACAGACAGACAGACAAAAAAGTTTCTGATTGTATTTTTGGCATCAGTATCGATCACTGATCACCCCCTGATAGTTATTTTGGAAATATATTTCATGTACAGAATTGACCTCTCTACAGATTTATTATAAATATAGAAGATATAGATTAATATGATTTTTTTATACAACTTAGAATGGCAAACAAGCTGACGGCCCACCTGATGGAAAGTGGTAACCGTCGCCTATAGACATGAGCAGTACCATGGACATAACAGAGTATACTGTTTCACCCATGATACCACCCATGCGTTGCCATTCCTGAGGACTCAGGTGTTATTCCTCTGTACCCAGTAAATTCACGCCATATGCCACCCTTCAAACCGAAACACAGCCATGCAAACACGACTTCTTCACGGTTGAAACACGAATGGGACAGAGGTACCCAAGCAATCGACTTTTGTACAAAGTCTCCCTCTGGTAAAATGATTGATGTACCCTTCCAGCATTCATGTTTATACTGTACCTCAAATTCTTAAGATCTATATTGTTACATGAAACTGCAATGAATGATTGAATTTAATCAACAGTTATTTACAAGTAGTTATTGGTTATTACAGGTAATATCTGACATCCGAACTAAAAAAGGTCGTACCTATTTCTGTATCGTGGTCTGTCAATGTCAAAATGTCAATGTCAAATGTCAAAATGTCAAAATCCAATATATATATATATATATTGGATAACGAATATTTAATGTATCCATTATTGAAACTATATATATATATATATATATATGTATTATTCAATTGTCTTTATTTTTTCATATAGTAATCTAAAAATATAATGCTTATAATTAATATTATTATTAACTTACATAATCTATTATTTATTTATAAAAGAAACACCAACAATATGCTCACAACAATTAAGCAGACAATGTTCAATGTTATAAGTAAGTAAAAAGTAAATGACAGATGAGGATGAAAGCAATTCAGTTAGCCCATCTTGACGAATTTAACTAGAATTAGCCACGATGGTTTCCAAGGGAAACCATCGTGGAGGTCGACCTGGCAGGGTATATTGCTAGCAGTACGGCTACTAATTCCCAGTACTTACAATCCTTTTTCCCCCCTCCCCCATAAGCGGTCGTAGACAAGCCGCACGCTCATTTATAAATCGATTCAGAAAATACATTTTTTTTTTTTGAGAAATATTTTTTTTAATTGAACACCAAACTTTTTTTTTATAATTTGATCAACAAAGAATAAATAAATACACACGTTATATTGTGGAAGGTTGCCAAACGGATTTATCATTAAAATGTTCTGTACTCGAATTAAAATGTAAGAACGTAATTGCATACAACTTTAATGAAGTTATAATGCCAAGTGGGTTACTCAATGAAACTACATCTCGCTATTGTGTTGTGTTATACGCATACATTTATGGCTAGTTACAATTAACCGTCAAAATAATGTACTTGACCCGAATTCCCGCGTAATCGTCGTAAGAGCAATCTCTTTAAAATTCGCCGCCATATTTGTTACGCAACTGCGCCTAAATGAATCGTGTTTGTCCTCGCCTCTTGTAAATGTGGTAATGAACTTGGCAAGTGTTTGCAATGATTTTTAATTGAATAAATCGTCACTTTAACCGACTTTCATATTGAGGTTTCGATTGAGTGTGTTTATTCTTTAAATATATATGTATGTATGTGTGTTGTTTTTTTTTTTTTTTATGGGTGATAATGGAATGGTAACCCCGTCCGCGCTATTGGTATACACTGGCGGGGCACCAGTGAAGGATGATAGGTGAGGATGAAGCAGGTCAGTTAGCCCATCGTGACAAATTCAACAAGAATTGTTCACGATGATTTCCAGAGGGAACCACGTGGAGGTCGACTTAATAGGGCATATTGCTAGCAATGGGGCTGTTAAACTCCATTGCTAACAATCCCTTTGCCCCCTGTGTGTTGATATTGAAATTGTTTATTTCAACAAAAATCTAATTTCACCATCATTGTTGATCTTTAATAATTAAAATACGTATATTTCGTATGTAATTAGTGAGTATTGAAATGGCTGAATATTAATTAACGGAAGTTCTCCTTTAAATAATGTTATTTAATAAAATTTTGCAAGGTTTTTATTTTAATTTTTTCTTTTTAGGGCCTCCAGAATTCAATTTACACATGATTACAATTTTTTTTTTTCAATTGTTTTCAAACAAAATGAAGTTTTCATTATGGCTGTATTTTTTTTATGTTTATTGTTAACCGATTCGCAATTCTTTTTTTTTATCTAAAAAGATATACTTACTTTAAATGGGGTGTACAGAAATTTTATGGAAGTTAGTTAATAAAAAAAAATACGTCGCAATAAAAATTTTAATTACAAATTATACTTTATTTCAATTGTCATTGGATGTGATTAAGTAAACCTTTTTTTTATATACAACTTAGAATGGCAAACAAGCTGACGGCCCACCTGATGGATAGTGGTAACCGTCGCCCATAGACATGAACAGTACCACGCACATAACAGAGTATACTGTTTCGCCCATGATACCCCGCATGCGTTGCCATACCTGAGGACTCAGGTGTTATTCCTCTGTACCCAGTAAATTCACGCCATATCCCACCCTTCAAACCGAAATACAGCCATGCAATCACAACTGCTTCACGGTTGAAACACGAATAGGACAGAGGTACCCAAGCAATCGACTTTTGTACAAAGTCTCCCTCTGGTAAGACGCAGTAATGTTATAATTATGTGAAAGTTTGTATATATGCTTAGGTGTTTGTTACACAAACTTTAACCTTAAACAGCTACTTAAAATCAATTTTGCAACACGAGTATCAAATTTCATTTCAATCAGCTGTTTGGAGTGTATGTGGCGTCAGCTGTCTCGAAGAAAGCCAGTTAGTGCGAAGCTGATCTAAATTAACACTAGATCAGGTGGGCCGTCAGCTTGTTTGCCATTCTGAAAGTAGGTTTATGTAAATATATAGATAGATATGTAATTTATTTGCATTACTTACTGACAAAACAAATAACAACAGACTTAGACATATACAATAAAAAGAGATATAAGAATACACATACAAAAAAAGCAAAATATGTACATAAATATAAAAAATAAAATACCAGAGGGAGACTTTGTACAAAAGTCGATTGCTTGGGCACCTGTGGTATCCAAGCATCCCATTCGTGTTTCAACCGTGAAGCAGTTGTGTTTGCACGGCTGTTCGGTTTGAAGGGTAGGATATGGCAGTGAATTTACAGGGTACACATAACACCTGAGTCTTCAGGAATGACAACGCATGGGGGGTATCATGGGCGAAACAGTATACTCTGTTATGTCCATAGTATTGCTTATGTCTATAGGCGACCGTTACCACTTTCCATCAGATGGGCCGTCAGCTTCAAAAATCTAAATATCCCTGTTGTACTGTTTCACGCGAGCAAAACCGTGGGAAACGAGCTAGCTGCAAATATGAACCTATTTATAACACCTTAAAACATCAAAAAGATTATTTTGGATACTAAAGTAGTTTTTAATTAGTCGGTCAAAATTAAATTTGAACTCCACGACTCGAAGTACGTAATATGACGTGCCATTTGGCAAACGCGAACTTGCATACGTTATTGGCAAGCCGCGCTGGCGCTTTCGGCCGTCCGACGAGCCACGTGTAAAAAGAAAAAACAAAATGATCACGACACGCTCGCAGTTAGTTACATGCCAAGATAGATTATTTATTTATTTATTTAGGATCACCAACATAAGTAACATTTCAATACATTACACTAGTGGATTACGGATAACTGTTCTTACATGTAGAGCTAACCACAGCATGGTTCGGGGGGAAAGGGATTGTTAGTAATGGAGATTGAGAATCCCATTGCTAGCAATATACCCAACCAGTTCGACCCTCTCGCGGTTCCCCCTGGAAACTATCATAATTAATTCCTGATGAATTCATCATGATGGGCTAACTGGCCTGTTTTCATTCTCATCTATCACCCTTAACTGGTGCTCCGCCAGCGTATCCCGTTAGCGCAGGCGGGGTTACCATACCATTTTCTACCAATAAAAAACCATAGCATGGTTTCTGTTTAAAAAATATTAAAATAGAATTAAATTATTAAACAATTAAATGGCATCAGATTATTAAAAATTACTACAATAATTGAAATTACTCGATTTAAATTAAAAATAAAACATGATATATTAATATTCTTTAGATTACAGTCACTGAACATTGTGTTAACACATCAATCTACCTTTAAAATTATTAAATTTAAAGGTAATCAATGTAATATTAATAATAAATATTCTCGAGAAACTCCTGTATAAAATCTATATAATCCTCTATAATATTTTCCATGCTGAGTATAAGAATATAAATATAATCTATAACCAGCTCTAAAAAATGAAATTAACATAACACATGTATTTAAATTTTTTTATACAACTTAGAATGGCAAACAAGCTGACGGCCCACCCGATGGAGAGTGGTAACCGTCGCCTATAGACATGAGCAGTACCATGGACATAACAGAGTATACTGTTTCGCCCGTGATACCCCCCATGCGTTTCCATTCCTGAGGACTCAGGTGTTATTCCTCTGTACTATTGTACTCTGTATTATTATTATATTACGTCATTTAAAAATGCTGAATTAATCTTTTTTTTTCCCATCTCCCGTATTGTTCTCATAATAAAGTCACTATTTAAACTGCTTTCAGTAGCGGAATAAGTTCTCATTATCATCGTCATCATCATGTCAGCCGTTAACTGTCCACTGCTGGACATAGGCCTACCCCATAAGAAAGGGTTTTGCTGGTAGTTGTTTTGCAATTGTAGTTAGGCTTTGGAGATGTTTAAAAAGAGAGTTTAAGCTTCTTACGACATCCACGGGAAAGGAAGCGGTAGCCTATTCTGTTCCGGGACCACACGGAAATTAGTTCTGTATATTTAAAATTAAGTATTTTCCCTGATACTTGCCCTTGATATCAAAAGATTTAGAAGAAAAAGCACTGTTATGGTTTGAAAAAAGTAAAAATTGAATTTTCCGTACTAAACATGACTGCTTTTTTTTAATCGACTTAAAGTATATCTCTTTAAAAATAATATTTCATAATACAGGTCGAAATTTCTCTTAAAAACATGCTATGAAATATATTAAAAAAAATTTAGTTGTCCTTACTAACCTGACTGCTTTTTTTATCGGCTTAAAGTTATATATATATCTCTCTGGAAATAATATTTAATGATACAGATCGAAAATTCTTTAAAAAAAAAAACATTAATAAGTTATTAAATAAGTAAAAAAAAAAATGTATTTTCCGTACTAACATG
Organism: Galleria mellonella; assembly: GCF_026898425.1. Taxonomy (NCBI): domain Eukaryota; kingdom Metazoa; phylum Arthropoda; class Insecta; order Lepidoptera; family Pyralidae; genus Galleria; species Galleria mellonella. Next base: position 988,124 of record NW_026442155.1, read on the forward strand.
ACTGCTTTTTTTATCGACTTAAAGTATATCTCTCTAGCAATAATATTTAATTATACATGTCGAAAATTCTCTTAAAAACATGCTAATTTTCCTTTGTATCCTGTATTCATCATCGCCATATCACCAGTGATCTGTCCACCTGTCCTGTCTATATCCTGTATTGTGTATAAATTATTCTATGCATACCTAGACGCTCTAAAATTCCGTGCCGTTATCTGTCTGCTTATAGCAGTGGTCTGTACCGCCTGGGCAGGCTGGGCGCGGCTAGTACTATGTCGAGAACCGGTCGTATTAACACGCGGCGTACACACAAAAAACATTTCTTACCTGTGTGAACTGGCTTGTACGACAGTTTCTTACTATCCAAGTGTGAGTCCTGTACAAGGTTTATGGTTTCTGTGACACTGATAATGGTTGACGAAGCCATAAATGGGGGAAAGGGATATTCAGTAATGGGATTAACAGCTCCATTGCTAATGATTTAGACTGTCTTTTTTTTAAATGGGTGAAGATGTAATGGTAATCCCGCCTGCGCTAGTGGTTTATTCTGGCGGGACACCAGTGAGAGATGATAGGTGAGCATGAAAGCAGCTCAATTGACTCATCATGAATAATTAAAAATAATATATACAATAACCATGATGGTTTCCAGGGGAACCGCGTGGAGGTCGACCTGATGTGGTATTGCTAGAAATGCGGATGCTACCTTCTCACGTACTTCTTCGGATACTATTGTGATACCTATTATTAACAGTCCCCTCTCCCTCCACCCTTAATATCAGGATCAACGGTTCTATCAAGTTAACATATGTATATGCGATTATAGAATTCATCCTTCTTAATTCCTGGTCAATTCGTCACAGGTCGACCTCCATGCGGTTCCCACTTAAAACCGTCGTAATTAATTTTTGATGAATTCATCACGATAGGCCAACTGACCTGCTTTATCTTCACCTATCATCCCTCACTGGTGCCCCGCCACTGTATACCGACGGCGCGGACGAGATACCATTCCATTCACATTCATTAAAAAAAAAACCCTTATGATGAACCGACTGATCTGACTTCATTCTCATTTATCATCTCCCACTGGTGCCCCGCTGTCATATATTGACAGCACAGGCGAGGTTACTATTCTATTATCCCATAAAAAATATATATATAGATAAATATATAAATAAAACCGTATGGAACGCCTGCAACAGCTAGGTAATTCGGTCCATTGGTCTGCCATTGATCGATTTTTCATTAACACTGAAGTCCAACGAGGCCAGTTCGATGCCCGAAATATATCGGTCTCCGTGCGACCGTATGGCCTACAATAAAAATACCATACAACGGCTCGGTAGGCTAATATTGATATTCGACTCTCGAACTCTCGAACTCTCGAGTGGGGTTGAACGTCGCGTCGATACGTTCGAAATTCAAATCCCGAATGTTTTTTTTTTAATAGGTGATAATGCAATAGTAACCCCGCCTGTGCTAACGGTATACGCTGGCGGGGCACCAGTGATAGACGATAGATGACGATGAAAGCAGGTCAGTTAGCCCATCGTGAAGAATTCCACGAGAAGTAACCACGGTGGTTTCCAGGGCGAACCGCGTGGAGGTCGACCTGATACCCAGTTACCATGGGGTATACCAGACCCCAATTACTAACAATCCCTTTCCCCCTACATAATCGACTAACACCATGCACATGTCATTCAAAATCTGTTATCTAAAAATATCATATTGTATAAAAAGCTTTTAACACGGACCGATATGGACGATATCGAAATAAATAATGAACTGTTTTCTACCATTAATGTCTAGAGAAACCCAATATATATGTAGATATCGAATCGGTATCCGCATTGCCCATGCCTACTGCGGAAGTTATTTTTACCACTGTCAAACGAAGGGTGTCCAACTGCAGATTGAGGAATATTGAACATTTTCAATAATTCAGCTCTCGGCGGAGTCTAGACAGCGGTGACCGTTCGTATTTATGGAAGGCCACCAATTTACAGACTTAAATAGCTATCAGATACGGGTTAAAATTACTTGACCCCATTTGATTCTCAGTTAGAACTCTCTAGAAGTTTATTTTGACTATTATTATTATTATTATTGAAAGACCAACTATTTTCAGACAGAAAAACCTGTGACACTGCGACCTTTTCATGATCTTTCGTGCTCGTTTTTTTAAAGGAAGATTTTTTAAGATGTTTTTTATCCCTCAGGATACAGAGTGTGTTTTCCCAATGAGATATATCGTTTATGTATGTGTGGGCTACAGCGACACATTCAGTGCTGCGGCGTTTCTTCCTCACTGTGACAAAATCTGCGAATAATTTTTGGGCATAATCCTATTCGAGCCATGTGCTTGTTTAGTTTGCAGTGTCCAGTGAGAGTTCTTGTTAGTACACACACTTTTACTCAAAAAAATTAATTTCTGAGAATAATTTTCTGAAAATCCCTTAATCAGAGTTTATTTAACTACCATCATCGTCATCATATTTTTTTTTATACAACTTAGAATGGCCAACAAGCTGACAGTCCACCTGATGGGAAGTGGTAACCGTCGTCTATAGACATGAGCTGTACCATGGACATAACAGGGTATACTGTTTCGCCCATGATACTCCCCATGCGTTGCCATTCCTGAGGACTTAGTTGTTATTCCTCTGTACCCAGTAAATTCACGCCATATCCCACCCTTCAAACCGAAACACAGCCATGCAAACACAGCTGCTTCACGGTTGAAACACGAATGGGATAGAGGTACTCAAGCAATCGACTTTTGTCTTAAGTACTGCTAGCGACATATCACCGTGTTGTATTATGTTATAAAAAGTCCCAGAAATATAATTGAAAAAAAAAATGAAGACATCAATAGATATAGGCGTGATGAATGTGTATATATTTATTTAAAAAAGTTCACAATTCCATTACAAAATGCTTGTAAAACACGCACGTTTTACATAAATCATTACTTAGTTACAAGTCGAGTGAAATAAAATTTAAAAATTTGTATTTTATTTCTTTTAACATTAGTTACTTATAAATAATCTTATGAATACATAAAATGTTACAAAAACAAAGGTCAAATGTTCTCGCAGAAATACCTCTACTCTTTGTCTTTACAGAAGATCGTCAATCAAATAACATTTGGTTACGTTATTTGGCGGTAACGCTTAGATATCAGGTTCAGGGACGACTTCAAGCACGTAAACACACCGTGGTAATCGATTTACTAATTAACTGAACTAATTAAAATATATAAGTTTGGATATTAATAGAAATAATGAAACAGAATATTCATATATTTTTCCCTCTCGTATTGTGATAATCAATCAAAATTGTTAGGTTATTTTTCCCCACTCGTGACATTATGATTGAAGCTTGGACTCTGCTGTTGGATATTTATTTACTCGGTGGCGAAATGGCGGTGCGACGTTGCCGCGCTGCGCGCTGAACGAGAACGTGCCACGTTGCCGCTCCGCCATGTTCCACAAGTAAATATTCGAATTTCGAACTTGTTTGGCATTGCGAATTGGTCAGGTTAGCGTAAATGGACGCTCGGTATTCTTTAGATATAAATATAAGTTTATAACAACATTGTGCGCCGTGTGTGTAGGCTGGTTTGGTATTCTGTAACGGTTTCAGCCAATTAAAGAACACGAAACTGGTTTAGTTCGCCGTTTCGTACTGGGATACCTATTGATAAATAAATTGCCGGTGGCCGGCGGTGGTCCGCGCGAAATGCACTGGCCAAGTCAGACGGAATAATTAAGTAATGTTTTATAATCATAAAGCGTTATGAGAATTTTTGTATCTTACATAATTAATCGTAGTCGTGCACTTGTAGTTTTTCTTGAATATGCAATGGTAATGCCAGTTGTATAGCGTTTAATGGTATACGCACACATTAGTGGAAGTTGAGGCAAAAGAAAATCAGTAATTTTATGGTTGGAATCAACTCAGTTGGCCTATCATGGTATTATTGGCGAATGCCAAAGGAATGTAATTAGATTAGTCTAATAGGAATATTAGAAGTCATATGACGATACTATAAAATTAATATGGTGACTATAAACTGTAGAAAGATTATTGTCAATCGACTTTAAAAAGAATGGAGTTCTCAAGTCGGTTGTATTTTTTTTATGTTTATTACCTCATAACTCTGTTATTTGTAAATCGATTTGGAAAATTCTTTTTTTTTTATCTAAAAGTATATATTGAGCGATTGGTCTCATAGATATTTTATCAAAATCGGTTCAGTAGATAATTTTTTTAAATTAGTTATATTAATTAGTTTTGTCACAATTGAAGTCGACTTTTTTTTGTGAAACGCGATCTTAATTATACCGTCGAGTTTTGTGACTAAATGTAATCGTTTACCTGCTGAGAGCTAGCCAATGGGTATAGAATTGCAAAACAGACATACTGACGGTCTGCCTGGTGAAAAAGGTAACATACACAGTAGGTAAATTGGTATTAAGCATTATTTAATCGTTGCTTGCCCACAATTCCACATTATGGTATCTGACCAAACGGAAATCAGGAGGCACGGCTTAATAATTATAAAAAAAATAAAAATATAAAACGAAATCTACTATTTCGATTACTAAATAAATCTAAACAGTGGGGGGGGAAGGGATTATTTAATAATGGAGACGAGAATCCCATTGCAGCAATATACTAGCAACAGGTCGA